>NC_069499.1:573169426-573255794 GCF_027579735.1 Bombina bombina
CAAGGTACGGCACTGCTATCCATCTCAGGGGTCTTCGACTCCGCTGGATATCTCGGACAGATTATCCGCGGAAGAGGACAATTCCGACTTATTGGAGGATGTCCCTTCTGAGTCGGAATCGGCTACTTCTAGTCCGCCGTCCACAGAGGAACCAGATTTCAAATTTAAGATGGAGCATTTGTGTTTCCCGCTGAAGGAAGTGCTTGCTACGCTGGAGTTTCCGGAACCAAAATTACCGGAAGAACCTTCGATCCCTAAACTTTATAGGGTTTACAAGGACAGGGTAGTGCCCCAGGCCTTCCCGGTTCCTATTAAAATTGAGAACATTATTAAAAATGAATGGGAGAAACAAGGTTCACCCTTTTTCTCCCTCGTCTTCTTTTAAGAAGCTTTTCCGCGTTCCGGACGCGCAGCTTAAACTGTGGGGAACCGTCCCTAAGGTGCATGGTGCTATCTCCACGCTCACTAAGAGAACGTCCATTCCGCTTTAAGATAGCTCCTCTTTTAAGGAATCCATGGATAAAAAAAATGGAGTCCATGTTGTGGAAGATGTTCCAACTGACGGGGTCCGTTTTCCAACCGGCGGTGACTGTCGCTGTGGTGGCTGGTGCGGCTACCTATTGGTGTGACGTACTATCAGCAATGCTCAAGGTGGAGACCCCCCTCAAGGAGATTTTGGATCTAATCAAAGCCTTAAGGGTAGCGCATTCATTGGTTTGTGATGCTAACATGCAGATTATTCGCCTGAATGCTAAGACGTCAGGGTTTTCTGTTTTAGCTCGCAGGGCTCTGTGGCTAAAATCATGGTCTGCTGACATGACGTCTAAGTCTCGCTTGCTTTCCCTACCAAGTCTCAGCGCCAGCAGCCTTCCGCAAAATCGGAGCAATCCAAGGGATCTTGGAAGCCACCAAACTCTTGGAATAAGTCCAAGCAGAACAGGAAGCCCGCCGAGTCAAAGTCGGTATGAAGGGGCAGCCCCTGACCCGTCCTTGGGCCAGGTAAAGGGCAGACTATCTCTTTTTGCGGGGGCCTGGAGGGGAGACGATAGAGACCCTTGGGTCCTGGAGGTCTTCGTCCAGAGGTACAGGATAGGTTTCAAATCGTATCCACCCAGTGGCAGGTTCCTCCTGTCAAACATCTCTTTAAAACCAGAGAAGACAGATGCCTTCCTGGGATGTTTGAGGGAAATCTCATCTCTCTGGGCTCCGGCAGAAAGAGGTCTGGGGTATTATTCAAACCTTTTCGTGGTCCCAAAGAAGGAGGGCACATTTCGTCAAATTCTGGACCTAAAGGCCCTAAACAAGTTTTTGTCAGTCCCATCGTTCAAGATGGAGACGATCAGGTCAATTTTGCCTCTGGTTCAAGAGGGGTAATTAATGACGACTATAGACCTGAAGGATGCTTACCTTCATGTTCCAACCAACAAGGATCACTTCAGATTTCTAAGGTTCGCCTTCCTGGACCAGCACTTCCAGTTTGTGGACCTTCCGTTTGATCTGGCGATGGCCCAAGAGTCTTTACAAAGGTTCTGGGAGCTCTTCTCGCAGTAGAGAGAGCCAGAGGGATTGCAGTGGATCCGTATCTGGACGATATCCTGGTCCAGGCTCCATCCTACAGTCTAGCGGAGGATCACTTGAGAGCTCTCCTCCTTCTACTCCTCCTCCTGGAATATAAACAAAGGAAAGAGTTAATTGGTCCCCAGCAACAGGGTGGAGTTCCTGGGTACGATACTAGATTCTTCTGCCTTGAAGATATTTCTGACAGGCCAGAGATGTTGCAAGCTTGCATCCAACTGTCTATCCCTGCAGACATCCTCCAGGACATCTGTGGCCAGGTGTATTGAGGTAATCAGGCTCATGGTATCCAGCATAGATGTCATCCCATTCGCCAGGTTTCATCTGAGACCTCTGCAGCTGTGCATGTTGAGAAAATGGAACAGCGATCATTCAGATTTGTCCCAACAGATATCTTTGGACAGACCAGTAAGGCAGTCCCTGTCTTGGTGGATCCGAGTGGGCCAGTTGTCCCAGGGGACTTCCTTCCTGAGACCATCCTGGGAGATTGTAACCACGGATGAAAGTCTATCAGGATGGGGAGCCGTTTGGGGTACCAGAAAGGCACAAGGCAAATGGACTTGAGAGGTATCGAGCCTACCTATAAATATTCTGTAACTTCGAGTGATATTCAAAGCTCTGAAAGCTTGGCCCCCTCTGGGGTCGTCCCAATTCATCAGTTTCCAATTGGACAACATCACCTCGGTGGCTAACATAAACCACCAGGGGTGGATGAGAAGCTCCCTAGCAATGAGGGAAGTATCTCAGATTCTGGAATGGGCAGAGACTCACAATTGTTCACTCTCAGCGATCCACATTCCGGGTATGGACAACTGGGAAGAGGATTTTCTGAGCAGACAGACGTTTCATCCAGGGGAATGGTCTCTCCACCCTGAGATGTTTGTAGAGATCTGCAGCAGATGGGGGACGCCGGAAATAGATCTCATGGCGTCAAGTCTCAATTGCAAGTTACCCAGATACGGGTCGCGATCCAACGATTGCCAGGCCGAACAGATAGATGCCTTGGTGGTACCCTGGGACTTCAACCTAATCTACATATTTTCAACATTACCTCTTCTACCTTGAGTAGTGGCCCGCATCAAGCAGGAGCACGCTTTGGCTATTCTGATTGCTCCGTCGTGGCCATGGAGGACGTGGTTTGTGGATCTAGTGGCGATGTCGTCATATCCGCCGTGGAAGTTACTTTGTCGCAAGGATCTGCTAGTTCAAGGTCCTTTTCTACATCAAAATCTCGATTCTCTGAAGCTGACTGCGTGGAGATTGAACACCTAGTCTTAGCCAAGAGAGGTTTTTTGGAAAGATTGGTCAACACTCTCATTCAGGTCAGGAAGCCGGTCAATAGAAGCATCTACCACAAGGTGTGGAGGACCTACTTGTCCTGGTGTGAGGAATGAGGATAGCCATGGCAAAAGGTAAAGGTATCCAGGATTTTGGTTTTTATCTAGGATGGTCTGGATAAGGGTCTTGCCGCGAGTTCCCTAAGGGGACAGATCTCAGCATTATCGGTACTGTTGCATTAGAAGCTTGCAGAGCTTCCTGATATTCAGTCCTTTGTTCAGGCTCTGGTTAGGATTAGACCGTTTTTCAGGAATCCGGCTCCTCCCTGGAGCTTAAACTTGGTGCTTGGCGGCCTTACAATTTGAGCCTCCTTACTTGGTTTTTCATACTGACAAAGCTGTTCTGCGAACCGGTTTGGGATTTCTTCCCAAGGTAGTGTTGAGTCGTAACATTAACCAGAAAATAGTGGTTCCTTCCTTGTGTCCTAACCTTTAGTTTTCTAAGGAGAGGTTACTTCATAATCTGGATGTGGTTTGGGCCTTGAAGTTTTGTCTTCAAGCCACGAAGAAGTTAAGACAGACGTCATCTTTATTCGTTGTGTATTCTGGAAGTCGCAGGGGGCAAATGGCCTCTTCAACTTCTCTATCTTTTTGGTTGAGGAGTATGATGCATCTGGCTTATGAAACAGCGTGACACAGCCTCCTCAGAGGATTACGGCTCACTCGACTAGAGCTTTGGCCTTATCTTGGGCCTTTAATAATAAGGCTTCTATGGAGCAGATTTGTAAGGTGGCAACCTAGTCATCCTTTGCAAAATTTTACAAATTTAACGTTTTTGCTTTGGCGGAAGCAGCTTTTGGGAGAAAGGTTCTGCAGGCTGTGGTGCCCTCAGTATAGGGTCCTCCTCCTTTACCCTCCCGTTTTCTTCATTTCTAGAGCTTGGGTATTTATTCCCACAAGTGATGAATGAAGCTGTGGACTCTACTCCCCTTTAGATGGAAAACATAAATTATGCTTACCTGATAATTTCCATTGTGGGGATTCCACTGCACCCGCCCGTTCTCCATTGGGCGTACCTTAATTTATTTTTTGTTCTTTTGGCACCATTTATACCCTTATATTTCTCCTACTGTTCCTTGTTCCCTTGGCAGAATGACTGGGGGATGAGGGAAGTGGGGGAGGTATTTAAGCCTTTGGCTGGGGTGTCTTTGCCTCCTCCTGGTGGCCAGGTTCTTAATTCCCAAAAGTGATGAATGAAGCAGTGGGCTCTCCTCCCCACGATGGAAATGAAATTATCAGGTAAGCATAATTTATTTTTTTATTTATTTTCAGGTAGTTCGTATATGTTAACTTTAATTAAAGTGTATTTTAATTTTGTTAAAGTTAGGGGGTGTTAGGTTTAGGGGTTAATAGTTTCATGTAGGCATTTGCGTTGTGTAGGGGTGGCGGTTTAGGGGTTATTAGCTTTATTTAGTGTTGGCGATGTGGGGGATGGCAGTTTAGGGGTTAAAAGCTTTATTAGTTGCGGTTTGGAGGGATGGTGTTTTAGGGGTTAATAGTTTAATTTAGGTAGTTGTGATGCGGGGGAATGGCGGTTTACAGGTCAAAAGGGTTAATTTATTAGTTGCGATGCAGCGTATGGCTGTTTAGGGGTTAATAGTGTAGTTTAGAGGTGTTAGTGTACTTTGTAACATATTTTTGATGTGTTTTGTGAAACTTTTTTGTTTTGCAAAACACATAACTACAGGTCTTTGAATGCGGAATGGATCATGGCAGTAAAGGCCATATCGCTCGCGGGAACGCCCTACCGCGTGACTTGTAATA
Organism: Bombina bombina; assembly: GCF_027579735.1. Lineage (NCBI taxonomy): Eukaryota > Metazoa > Chordata > Amphibia > Anura > Bombinatoridae > Bombina > Bombina bombina. The sequence continues at coordinate 573,174,103 of NC_069499.1, forward strand.
TCAAGTAGGTGTCCATTCCTCATGCAAAGACCATTTTGCGCTTTACGGTGCGACTTGTAATCTGGGCCATAGTGTGCCACAGATCAGCAGCTACCTCCCATTAGTGCATTGTTGCTCCTGAGACTACCTAGTTATGCTTTTTAATAAAGGATATCAAGAGAACAAAGTATATTTGATGATAGAAGTACATTGAAAGGTTTCTTAAAATAAGGTGTTATATCTTAACCATTAAAGCTGATTTTAGATTTTCACATCCCTATACGAGACAAAAATGTATTTATTTTTTTATTTGACCACTTTTTGGCATATATTTAGCAACTTTTTGATACAATATTACATTAAAAAAAAAACTCAATTTTTTAAAGTTGCTTAACTCAGAGCAGAGCTTTTTCCATATTCTGGCACCGATCTCTGAACATTCTGAAAATATGACTGGGGTTTTTGCACCATGTACATACTTCTCAAGTTGCTGACTTTTAGGTGGTAACTCCCAGAGTATTGTGAATTTAATTTACCTTTTATATAGTCCCAAAAGTCCTTAGTGGAATGTCCTTAAGGGCACATGAAAGTCAAAATTAAATTCTAATGGCTTTATTTAGAAAAATGTTGAGCGCTTCTCTCTTTTTATTTATGCAAATTATGACTCTTAGGGAAGTCTCCCTAAGTGTAATGTGGGAATCCAGATGTGGACCAATTGCTCTTTGTGCCTAGAGGGATATGGCTGCACCTCACTGACAAGGCCCACTCTAGGCCGAAACGTACGTCTGGGGTTTTGCAGTTTCTCTCGTTCAGAGAGGTATTGCCTGGTATTTCGGGGCTGGACTGTACTGTGAAGTCAGGATCAGACTGATATGCTACTGGAAAGTTCCTCTCTGTGAAAGGCACATGTTGAGCAAAAAAAGGCTGCTTCTTGGGTGGTAACTAGCCATAGAACAAGCTATTATGCTATTGTTTGTTCACAGGATGAGCGCTTCTCTCTTTCTTTCATGTAATTGGCAAGAGTCCATGAGCTAGTGACATATGGGATATACAATCCTACCAGGAGGGGCAAAGTTTCCCAAACCTCAAAATGCCTATAAATACACCCCTCACCACACCCACAATTCAGTTTTACAAACTTTGCCTCCTATGGAGGTGGTGAAGTGAGTTTGTGCTAAGATTTCTACGTTGATATGCACTTATCAGCATTGTTGAAGCCCGATTCCTCTCATAGTACAGCGAATGTCAGAGGGACGTGAAGGGAGTATCACTTATTGAATACGATGATTTCCCTAACAGGGGTCTATTTCATGGGTTCTCTGTTATCGGTCGTAGAGATTCATCTCCTACCTCCCTTTTCAGATCGACGATATACTCTCAAATTACCATTACCTCTACTGATAACTGTTTCTGTACTGGTTTGGCTATCTGCTATATGTGGATGGTTTTCTTTTGGTAAGTATGTTTTTTATTACTTAAGGCACCCCAGCTATGGTTTGGCACTGCATTTATATAAAGTTCTAAATATATGTATTGTACTTATATTTGCCATGAGTAAGGTTCATGTATTTCCTTCTGCAGACTGTCAGTTTCATATTTGGGGAATATAAACATCTTTTAAAAATGAAATGTATTTCTTACTTGGGGTTTAGTCTTTTTTTCAATTGACTACTTCTTACAAATTGCGGGCGGTATTAGGCCCGCGGGTGCGACAAATGCTAAACTTTATTGCGTCATATTTTGGCGCGAAATTTTTTTTGGCGCGAAAAGGTACGTCTATGACGCAAGTTCGTAATTTCCGGCGTCATACTTGACACCGAGACCTTTTCATTAGTGATGCGAGTGTGTCATTTCCGGTTATTTTTTGCCGCCAAAAAAGTTTAGTTACGTTGTGCATCATTATTGGCGCCAAACTTTTTCATTATTTCAATATCCCATTGATGTTTGCCTCTTGATTTTTTCTCTATCAGAGGGCTATGCTATTTGCATTTTTTCCCATTCCTGAAACTGTCATATAAGGAAATAGATAATTTTGCTTTATATGTTGTTTTTTCTCTTACATTTTGCAAGATGTCTCACTTTGACCCTGCCTCAGAAGCTTCTGCTGGAACATTGCTGCTTGACATCGGTTCTACCAAAGCTAAGTGCATTTGTTGTAAAGTTGTAGAAATGATGTCGCCGAATGTCATTTGTAATAGTTGTTTTGATAAACTTTTACATGCAAATAATGTGTCCATCAGTAATAGTACATTGCCAGTTGCAGTTCCTTCAACTTCTAATGTGCATAATATACCTGTAAATTTTAAAGAATTTGTTTCTGATTCTATTCTGAAGGCTTTGTCTGCATTTCCACCTTCAAATAAATGTAATAGGTCTTTTAAAACTTCTTATTTAATTGATGAAATTTCAAATGACCAACAATATGATAATGTATCCTCTTCTGATGAGGATCTATCTGATTCAGAAGATCCTCTTCAGACATTGACACTGACAAATCTACTTATTTATTTAAAATTGAGTATATGCGTTCTTTATTAAGAAGTGTTAATTACTTTGGATATTGAGGTAACCAGTCCTCTTGACGTTCAGTCTAATAAACGTTTAAATGCTGTTTTTAAACCTCCTGTGGTTTCTCCAGGAGTTTTTTCCTAGTTCTAATATGATTCTAAGGAATGGAATAAGCCAGTTACTTCTTTTATTCCTTTTTTAAGGTTTAAAAAATTGTATCCTTTGCCAGCAAAATTTTTAGAGTTTTGGGAAAAGATCCCCAAAATTGATGGGGCTATTTCTACTCTTGCTAAACGTACTACTATTCCTATGGAAGATAGTACTTCCTTTAAGGATCCTTTAGATAGGAAGCTTGAATCTTATCTAAGGAAGGCCTTTTTATATTCAGGTCATCGTCTCAGACCTGCAATTTCTTTGGCTGATGTTGCGGCTGCATCAACTTTCTGGTTGGAGAATTTAGCGCAACAAGAATTGGATTCTGACGTATCTAGCATTATTTGCTTACTGCAACATGCTAATCTTTTTGTTTGTGATGTTAGATCCATGTCTTTAGCTATATTAGCTAGGAGAGCTTTGTGGCTTAAATCTAGGAATGCTGATAGGACATCTAAATCTAGATTACTATCTCTTTCTTTCCAAGGTAATAATTTATTTCGTTCTCAGTTGGATTCTATTATTTCAACTGTTACTGGGGGAAAAGGAAATTTTCTTCCTCAGGATAAAAAACGGTAAATCTAAGGCTTCTAACCGTTTTCGTTCCTTTCGTCAGAATAGGGAACAGAAACACTATCCTCCCCCCAAGGAATCTGCCTCCAATTGGAAACCTTCCTCAAATTGGAATAAATCCAAGCCTTTTAGGAAACCAAAGTCAGCCCCCAAGTCCGCATGAAGGTGCGGCCCTCATTCCAGCTCAGCTGGTAGGGGGCAGATTAAGGTTTTTCAAGGATATTTGGATAAAATCTGTTCAAAATCAATAGATTCAGAGCATTGTCTCTCAAGGGTATCGAATAAGATTCAGAGTAAGACCTCCTGTGAGAAGATTTTTTCTCTCATGTATCCCAGTAAAATCCAGTAAAAGCTCAGGCTTCCTGAAGTGTGTTTCAGACCTGGAGTCTTCAGGGGTAATCATGCCAGTTCCTCTTCTGGAACAAGGTTTGGGGTTTTATTCAAATCTATTCATTGTCCCAAAGAAGGAAAATTTATTCAGACCAGTTCTGGATCTGAAAATTTTGAATCGTTATGTTAGAGTACCAACTTTCAAGATGGTGACTATAAGGACTATTCTGCCTTTTGTTCAGCAAGGACATTATATGTCCACAATAGACTTGCAGGATGCATACCTTCATATTCCGATTCATCCAGAACATTTTCAGTTTCTAAGATTCTCTTTTCTAGACAAGCATTACCAATTGGTTGCTCTTCCATTTTGCCTAGCAACTGCTCCAAGAATCTTTTCAAAGGTTCTGGGTGTCCTACTCTCTGTAATCAGAGAACAGGGTATTGCTGTGTTTCCTTATTTGGACGATATCTTGGTACTAGCTCAATCTTTACGTACTGCAGAATCTCACACGAATCAACTAGTGTTGTTTCTTCGGAAACATGGTTGGAGGATCAATTTACCAAAAAGTTTCTTGATTCATCAGACAAGGGTCACCTTTTTAGGCTTCTAGATAGATTCAGTGTCCATGACTCTGTCTCTAACAGACAAGAGACGTTTAAAATTGGTTGCAGCCTGCCGGCACCTTCAGTCTCAGTCATTCCCTTCAGTGGCTATGTGCATGGACGTTTTAGGTCTCATGACTGCAGCATCGGACGCGATCCCCTTTGCTCGTTTTCACATGAGACCTCTTCAGCTTTGTATGCTGAATCAATGGTGCAGGGATTATACAAATATATCAAAATTTAATATCCTTAAATCCCAATGTACTCTCTGACATGGTGGATAGATAACCATCATTTAGTTCAAGAGGCTTCTTTTGTTCGCCAACCTGGACTGTGATCACAACAGATGCAAGTCTTTCAGGTTGGGGAGCTGTTTGAGGATCTCTGACAGCACAAGGGGTTTGGAAATCTCAAGAGGCATGATTTCCAATAAATATCTTAGAACTCCGTGCAATTCTCAGAGCTCTTCAGTTTTGGCCTCTGTTAAAGAAAGAACCGTTCATTTGTTTTCAGACAGACATTATCACAACAGTGGCATATGTCAATCATCAGGGTGGGACTCACAGTCCCCAAGCTATGAAAGAAGTATCTCGAATACTTGTTTGGGCAGAATCCAGCTCCTGTCTAATCTCTGCGGTGCATATCCCAGGTGTAGACAATTGGGAAGCGGATTATCTCAACCGCCAGACTTTACATCCAGGATAGTGGTCTCTCCATCCAGATGTGGGGTCCTCCAGAAGTAGATCTCATGGCCTCTCATCTAAACAAGAAACTTCCCAGATACCTGTCCAGGTCCAGGGATGTTCAGGCGGAAGCAGTGGATGCGCTGACACTTCCTTGGTGTTATCATCCTGCTTATATCTTCCCGCCTTTAGTTCTCCTTCCAAGAGTGTTTTCCAAAATCATCATGGAACAATCATTTGTGTTGCTGGTAGTGCCAGCATGGCCACACAGGGTTTGGTATACGGATCTGGTTCGGATGTCCAGTTGCCCGCCTTGGCCACTTCCGTTACGGCCAGACCTACTATCTCAAGGTCCATTTTTCCATCAGGATCTCAAATCATTACATTTGAAGGTATGGAAATTGAATGCTTAGTACTAAGTCATAGAGGTTTCTCTGACTCAGTGATTGATACTATGTTACAAGCTCGTAAATCAGTCTCTAGGAAGATTTATTATAGAGTTTGAAAGACTTACATTTCATGGTGTTCTTCTCATAAATTCTCCTGGCATTCTTTTAGAATTCCTAGAATTTTTATAGTTTTTTCAGGATGGTTTGGATAAGGGTTTGTCTGCAAGTTCCTTGAAAGGACAAATCTCCGCTCTTTTTGTTTTATTTCACTGAAAGATTGCTATACTTTCTGATATACACTGTTTTGTACAGGCTTTAGTTCGTATTAAGCCTGTCATTAAATCAATTTCTACTCCTTGGAGTCTTAATTTGGTTCTGAAGGCTTTACAGGCTCATCCATTTGAGCCTATGCATTCTTTGGACATTAAACTACTTTCTTGGAAAGTGTTGTTCCTTTGGCTATCTCTTCTGCTAGAAGAGTTTCTGAGCTATCTGCTCTTTCTCGTGAATCTCCTTTTCTGACTTTTCATCAGGATAAGGCGGTTTTGCGGACTTCTTTGATTTTTTCCTTAAGTTTGTGAATTCTAACAACATTAGTAGAGAAATTGTTGTCCCTTCCTTTTGTCCTAATCCTAAGAATCCTTTGGAAAGATCCTTACATTCTTTGGATGTGGTGAGAGCTTTGAAATATTATGTTGAAGCTACTTAAGATTTCAGGAAGACTTCTAGTCTATTTGTTATATTTTCTGTTCCTAGGAAAGGTCAGAAGGCCTCTGCTATTTCCTTGGCCTCTTGGTTAAAGCTTTTGATTCTTCAAGCTTATTTGGAGTTGGGTCAAGCCCCGCCTCAGAGAATTATAGCTCATTCTACTAGATCAGTCTCCACTTCGTGGGCTTTTAAGAATGAAGCTTCAGTTGATCAGATTTGCAAAGCAGCGACTTGGTCCTCTTTGCATACATTTACTAAATTCTACCGTTTTTATGTGTTTGCTTCTTCGGAAGCAGTTTTTGGTAGAAAAGTTCTTCAGGCAGCTGTTTCAGTTTGATTCTTCTGCTTTTGATTTAAGTTTTTTTCTTTCAAAAATGAAAATAAACTTATTTTTTGGGGTTGTGGATTAATTTTTTCAGCGGTATATGGCTGTTTTTATTTTATTCCCTCCCTCTCTAGTGACTCTTGAGTGGAAGACTCCACATCTTGGGTATTGATATCCCATATGTCACTAGCTCATGGACTCTTGCCAATTACATGAAAGAAAACATAATTTATGTAAGAACTTACCTGATAAATTCATTTCTTTCATATTGGCAAGAGTCCATGAGGCCCACCCTTTTTATGGTGGTTATGATTTTTTGTAAAAAGCACAATTATTTCCAAATTTCCTTTGTTGATGCTTTCTACTCCTTTCTTTATCACCCCACTGCTTGGCTATTCGTTAAACTGAATTGTGGGGGTGGTGAGGGGTGTATTTATAGGCATTTTGAGGTTTGGGGAACTTTGCCCCTCCTGGTAGGATTGTATATCCCATATGTCACTAGCTCATGGACTCTTGCCAATATGAAAGAAATGAATTTATCAGGTAAGTTCTTACATAAATTATGTTTTTTATTTATGCAAATTATGACTCTTAGGGAGGTCTCACGTGATGCTGGAATCCAGACGTGGAACCGTTGCTCAGTGTGCCTAGAGGGATATGGCTGCACCTGACTGACGAGGCCCACACTAGGCTGAAACGTACATCTGGGGTTTTGCCGTTTCTCTCATTCAGAGAGTGATTGCCTAGTATTTCAGGGCTGGACTGTACTGTTAAAGGGAGAGTCTACACAAGAATTTTTATTATTTGAAAAGATAGATAATCCTTTTATTACCCATTTTCCAGTTTTGCATAACCAACACTGTTATATTAATATATATTTTACCTCTGTGATTACCTTGTATCTAAGCCTATGCAGACTGCCCCCTTGTCTCAGTGCTTTTGACAGACATGCAGTTTAGCCAATCAGTGCAGACTTCTAAATAAATCCATGGGAGTAAGCACAATGTTATCTATATGACACACATGAACTAGTATTGTCTAACTGGGAAAAACTTTCAAAATGTTCTGAGCTAGGAGGCGGTTTTCACCAGTTTAGAAATCAGTTTGAGCCTACCTTGGTTTAGCTTTTAAAAAGTACCACCAAGGGAACAAAGCAAATTTGATAAAAGTAAATTGGAAAGTTGTTTAAAATTGCACGCCCTATCTGAATCATAAAAGTTTAATTTTGACTAGACTGTCCCTTTAAGTCGGGATCAGACTGATATGCTACAGGAAAGTTCCTGTCTGTGAAAGGCACATGTTGAGCAAAAAGAGGCTGCTTCTTGGGTGGTAACTAGCCATAGAACAAGCTATTATGCTATTGTTTGTTCCCAGGTTGAGCGATTCTCTCTCTTTATTTATTTAGAAAAATGTCTTGTAAAATTACTTATATTACAAGTTACCTTTTAGTACTGTAACTTAATGTCCTTTATGGAATGCCTGTAAAGGAATATGAAAGTCAAAAGTAAAATTTTCGTTTAGAGCATGCCGTATAAAGAGACGTTTAAGTTTTTGTACTCAATTCTCTTAGAACCATTTGTTTAAAAGCATACCAATCTAGGCTTAGGAGCACAGACGCAATACTGTTTGGTGGCTATGCACATGTCTCGTCATTGAGTCACCAGATGTTTTCAGCTAGGTACCAGTATTTCAATGCTGCTCTGGAGCTGACTTTATATGCAAGCAATAGTGCAGTAGTATAAACTTCTCTTTAAATAAAGTTCCTGCATATTTCTTTGCCAAACCTTTGTCTGATATGTTTTTTTTTTCTGTTTAAAAAAAGCAAAAAAGTCTTTATGTTCAAATACCTTACACAGAGAAGCATTTCGACTAATTCTGTCTTTTTTTTTTTATCAAGACTAAAGATTCACTATGCATCATATGAGCCACTTTTGAGACAGCTGCATGAGAAATATCAGACAGTCCTGCGGCAGAAGATGTTGATCACCCTGGAGCGAGACAGAGCTGTTGGCGAGGTGATTTGTTAAATTTTCTATCTCTTTATGGGCCTGATGATAAAGGATTCTCCTGCTTGCAGAGAAATTGTAGTGCAGACTTTACAGGGGCCGAACTCACTGAATTCTAAAAGAAAACCCTCAAAAATTTTGCTTTACTTGTCTAAGGGGTGTTTTCTGTATTTCTGTATCTGAAGGAGAGACAAGCTGAGTGCAATGTCACACTGCATGATATGAGAGTTTTGTTACACTTACATTTTGTGCTTTGTATTTTATATTACTTTACTTTTTAGATTGGATCTTTTCAATATTATTACATTTAAGCTTTGCACTTTCTATTTTCTATTTTAATATTTAGATTAGATCCAGCAGTGATTTTCCAAATTCTGATTTTATGTTTTGAAAGTTTCTGTTACTTTAACACATTAGGATCATATTTTGTATATTTCTGTGCATCTTTTACAAATTACATTGCATTTTATGTGTTCTCTATTGAACAAAAAACAGAGCTGCATAAAACGGGAGGGACAGGGGAGTTCCTTGGGCTAAACAGGGTCGTTCCCAAGGTATAAATAAAAAGAGTAGCGCTCAACCTGGGAACGAACAATAGCATGGCTAGTTACCATCCAAGGAGCAGCCTCTTTTTGGTCAACATGTGCCTTTCACAGATAAAAACTTTCCTGTAGTATATCAGTCTGATCCCGACTAAACAGTGTAGCCCAGTCCCGAAATACTAGGCAATTCCTCTCTGAGTGAGAGAAACAGTAAAACACCAGACCTATGTTTCGGTCTAGTGTGGGCCCTGTTAGTGAGGTACAGCCATATCCCTCTTATCACCCTTAGGCAGACTTCCTTCAGGGTCATAATTTGCATAAATAAAAAGAGAGAAGCGCTCAACCTGAGAGCGAACAATAGCATAATAGCTGTTTTCTATGCCTAGTTATCACCCAAGGAGCAGCCTCTTTCTTTTTTAAGACACAATAAGTCCACGGATCATCCTAATTACTAATGGGATATTCACCTCCTGGTTAGCCGGAGGAGGCAAAGAGCACCACAACAGAGCTGTTAAATATCTTCTCCCTTCCCTCCCACTCCAGTCATTCTCTTTGCCTACGTTAGTGATAGGAAGAGGTAAAGTGAGGTGTTAGATTAGATTCTTCAATCAAGAGTTTATTATTTTTAAAGTAGTGACAGAGTGTGCTACTTTGCTCTAGTGTGTAGCCATAGTCCATACCAGTATCTACAGTAGAGCTTTTGGTGGCTTTAAAGCAATGGGAACTTTTGGGACATAATTCTCACTATGCCTCCCATACTGATGCTGCCCTGACTAAGAAAACCTGAAGGATTTTTGCTCAGGACTTTCTTTCTCCAACATAGGTGTGTCCGGTCCACGGCGTCATCCTTACTTGTGGGATATTCTCTTCCCCAACAGGAAATGGCAAAGAGCCCAGCAAAGCTGGTCACATGATCCCTCCTAGGCTCCGCCTACCCCAGTCATTCTCTTTGCCGTTGTACAGGCAACATCTCCACGGAGATGGCTTAGAGTTTTTTAGTGTTTAACTGTAGTTTTTATTATTCAATCAAGAGTTTGTTATTTTAAAATAGTGCTGGTATGTACTATTTACTCAGAAACAGAAAAGAGATGAAGATTTCTGTTTGTATGAGGAAAATGATTTTAGCAACCGTTACTAAAATCCATGGCTGTTCCACACAGGACTGTTGAGAGGAATTAACTTCAGTTGGGGGAACAGTGAGCAGTCTCTTGCTGCTTGAGGTATGACACATTCTAACAAGACGATGTAATGCTGGAAGCTGTCATTTTCCCTATGGGATCCGGTAAGCCATGTTTATTAAGATAGTAAATAAGGGCTTCACAAGGGCTTATTAAGACTGTAGACTTTTTCTGGGCTAAATCGATTCATTATTAACACATATTTAGCCTTGAGGAATCATTTAATCTGGGTATTTTGATAAGATTTTATCGGCAGGCACTATTTTAGACACCTTATTCTTTAGGGGCTTTCCCAAATCATAGGCAGAGCCTCATTTTCGCGCCGGTGTTGCGCACTTGTTTTTGAGAGGCATGACATGCAGTCGCATGTGTGAGGAGCTCTGATACATAGAAAAGACTTTCTGAAGGCGTCATTTGGTATCGTATTCCCCTTTGGGCTTGGTTGGGTCTCAGCAAAGCAGATACCAGGGACTGTAAAGGGGTTAAAGTTAAAAACGGCTCCGGTTCCGTTATTTTAAGGGTTAAAGCTTCCAAATTTGGTGTGCAATACTTTTAAGGCTTTAAGACACTGTGGTGAAATTTTGGTGAATTTTGAACAATTCCTTCATATTTTTTCGCAATTGCAGTAATAAAGTGTGTTCAGTTTAAAATTTAAAGTGACAGTAACGGTTTTATTTTAAAACGTTTTTTGTACTTTGTTATCAAGTTTATGCCTGTTTAACATGTCTGAACTACCAGATAGACTGTGTTCTGATTGTGGGGAAGCCAGAGTTCCTTCTCATTTAAATAAATGTGATTTATGTGACAATGACAATGATGCCCAAGATGATTCCTCAAGTGAGGGGAGTAAGCATGGTACTGCATCATTCCCTCCTTCGTCTACACGAGTCTTGCCCACTCAGGAGGCCCCTTGTACATCTAGCGCGCCAATACTCCTTACTATGCAACAATTAACGGCTGTAATGGATAATTCTGTCAAAAACATTTTAGCCAAAATGCACACTTATCAGCGTAAGCGCGACTGCTCTGTTTTAGATACTGAAGAGCATGACGACGCTGATAATAATGGTTCTGAAGGGCCCCTAAACCAGTCTGAGGGGGCCCAGGGAGGTTTTGTCTGAGGGAGAAATTACAGATTCAGGGAACATTTCTCAACAAGCTGAACCTGATGTGATTACGTTTAAATTTAAGTTGGAACATCTCCGCGCTCTGCTTAAGGAGGTATTATCCACTCTGGATGATTGTGACAATTTGGTCATCCCAGAGAAGCTATGTAAAATGGACAAGTTCCTAGAGGTCCCGGGGCTCCCAGAAGCTTTTCCTATACCCAAACGGGTGGCGGACATTGTAAATAAAGAATGGGAAAGGCCCGGTATTCCTTTCGTCCCTCCCCCCATATTTAAAAAATTGTTTCCTATGGTCGACCCCAGAAAGGACTTATGGCAGACAGTCCCCAAGGTCGAGGGAGCGGTTTCCACTTTAAACAAACGCACCACTATACCCATAGAAGATAGTTGTGCTTTCAAAGATCCTATGGATAAAAAATTAGAAGGTTTACTTAAAAAGATGTTTGTTCAGCAGGGTTACCTTCTACAACCAATTTCATGCATTGTCCCTGTCGCTACAGCCGCATGTTTCTGGTTCGATGAGCTGGTAAAGGCGGTCGATAGTGATTCTCTTCCTTATGAGGAGATTATGGACAGAATCAATGCTCTCAAATTGGCTAATTCTTTCACCCTAGACGCCACTTTGCAATTGGCTAGGTTAGCGGCTAAGAATTCTGGGTTTGCTATTGTGGCGCGCAGAGCGCTTTGGTTGAAATCTTGGTCAGCTGATGCGTCTTCCAAGAACAAGCTACTTAACATTCCTTTCAAGGGGAAAACGCTGTTTGGCCCTGACTTGAAAGAGATTATCTCTGATATCACTGGGGGTAAGGGCCATGCCCTTCCTCAGGATCGGCCTTTCAAGGCCAAAAACCAACCTAATTTTCGTCCCTTTCGTAGAAACGGACCAGCCCAAAGTGCTACGTCCTCTAAGCAAGAGGGTAATACTTCTCAAGCCAAGCAAGCTTGGAGACCAATGCAAGGCTGGAACAAGGGAAAGCAGGCCAAGAAACCTGCCACTGCTACCAAGACAGCATGAAATGTTGGCCCCCGATCCGGGACCGGATCTGGTGGGGGGCAGACTCTCTCTCTTCGCTCAGGCTTGGGCAAGAGATGTTCTGGATCCTTGGACACTAGAAATAGTCTCCCAAGGTTATCTTCTGGAATTCAAGGGGCTTCCCCCAAGGGGGAGGTTCCACAGGTCTCAGTTGTCTTCAGACCACATAAAAAGACAGGCATTCTTACATTGTGTAGAAGACCTGTTAACAATGGGAGTGATTCATCCTGTTCCATTAGGAGAACAAGGGATGGGGTTCTACTCCAATCTGTTCATAGTTCCCAAAAAAGAGGGAACGTTCAGACCAATCTTGGATCTCAAGATCTTACACAAGTTTCTCAAGGTTCCATCGTTCAAGATGGAAACCATTCGAACAATTCTTCCTTCCATCCAGGAAGGTCAATTCATGACCACGGTGGATTTAAAGGATGCGTATCTACATATTCCTATCCACAAGGAACATCATCGGTTCCTAAGGTTCGCATTCCTGGACAAGCATTACCAGTTCGTGGCGCTTCCTTTCGGATTAGCCACTGCTCCAAGGATTTTCACAAAGGTACTAGGGTCCCTTCTAGCTGTGCTAAGACCAAGGGGCATTGCTGTAGTACCTTACTTGGACGACATTCTGATTCAAGCGTCGTCCCTTCCTCAAGCAAAGGCTCACACGGACATCGTCCTGGCCTTTCTCAGATCTCACGGATGGAAAGTGAACGTGGAAAAGAGTTCTCTATCTCCGTCAACAAGGGTTCCCTTCTTGGGAACAATAATAGACTCCTTAGAAATGAGGATTTTTCTGACAGAGGCCAGAAAAACAAGACTTCTAGACTCTTGTCGGATACTTCATTCCGTTCCTCTTCCTTCCATAGCGCGGTGCATGGAAGTGATAGGTTTGATGGTAGCGGCAATGGACATAGTTCCTTTTGCGCGCATTCATCTAAGACCATTACAACTGTGCATGCTCAGTCAGTGGAATGGGGACTATACAGACTTGTCTCCGAGGATACAAGTAAATCAGAGGACCAGAGACTCACTCCGTTGGTGGCTGTCCCTGGACAACCTGTCACAAGGGATGACCTTCCGCAGACCAGAGTGGGTCATTGTCACGACCGACGCCAGTCTGATGGGCTGGGGCGCGGTCTGGGGATCCCTGAAAGCTCAGGGTCTTTGGTCTCGGGAAGAATCTCTTCTACCGATAAATATTCTGGAACTGAGAGCGATATTCAATGCTCTCAAGGCTTGGCCTCAGCTAGCGAGGGCCAGGTTCATACGGTTTCAATCAGACAACATGACAACTGTTGCGTACATCAACCATCAGGGGGGAACAAGGAGTTCCCTGGCGATGGAAGAAGTGACCAAAATCATTCAATGGGCGGAGTCTCACTCCTGCCACCTGTCTGCAATCCACATCCCAGGAGTGGAAAATTGGGAAGCGGATTTTCTGAGTCGTCAGACATTGCATCCGGGGGAGTGGGAACTCCATCCGGAAATCTTTGCCCAAATCACTCAGCTGTGGGGCATTCCAGACATGGATCTGATGGCCTCTCGTCAGAACTTCAAAGTTCCTTGCTACGGGTCCAGATCCAGGGATCCCAAGGCGGCTCTAGTGGATGCACTAGTAGCACCTTGGACCTTCAAACTAGCTTATGTGTTCCCGCCGTTTCCTCTCATCCCCAGGCTGGTAGCCAGGATCAATCAGGAGAGGGCGTCGGTGATCTTGATAGCTCCTGCGTGGCCACGCAGGACTTGGTATGCAGATCTGGTGAATATGTCATCGGCTCCACCATGGAAGCTACCTTTGAGACGAGACCTTCTTGTTCAAGGTCCGTTCGAACATCCGAATCTGGTCTCACTCCAGCTGACTGCTTGGAGATTGAACGCTTGATCTTATCGAAGCGGGGGTTCTCAGATTCTGTTATCGATACTCTTGTTCAGGCCAGAAAGCCTGTAACTAGAAAGATTTACCACAAAATTTGGAAAAAATATATCTGTTGGTGTGATTCTAAAGGATTCCCTTGGGACAAGGTTAAGATTCCTAAGATTCTATCCTTCCTTCAAGAAGGATTGGAAAAAGGATTATCTGCAAGTTCCCTGAAGGGACAGATTTCTGCCTTGTCTGTGTTACTTCACAAAAAGCTGGCAGCTGTGCCAGATGTTCAAGCCTTTGTTCAGGCTCTGGTTAGAATCAAGCCTGTTTACAAACCTTTGACTCCTCCTTGGAGTCTCAACTTAGTTCTTTCAGTTCTTCAGGGGGTTCCGTTTGAACCCTTACATTCCGTTGATATTAAGTTATTATCTTGGAAAGTTTTGTTTTTGGTTGCAATTTCTTCTGCTAGAAGAGTTTCAGAATTATCTGCTCTGCAGTGTTCTCCTCCTTATCTGGTGTTCCATGCAGATAAGGTGGTTTTACGTACTAAACCTGGTTTTCTTCCAAAAGTTGTTTCTAACAAAAACATTAACCAGGAGATTATCGTACCTTCTCTGTGTCCGAAACCAGTTTCAAAGAAGGAACGTTTGTTGCACAATTTGGATGTTGTTCGCGCTCTAAAATTCTATTTCGACGCTACAAAGGATTTTAGACAAACATCTTCCTTGTTTGTTGTTTATTCCGGTAAAAGGAGAGGTCAAAAAGCAACTTCTACCTCTCTCTCTTTTTGGATTAAAAGCATCATCAGATTGGTTTACGAGACTGCCGGACGGCAGCCTCCCGAAAGAATCACAGCTCATTCCACTAGGGCTGTGGCTTCCACATGGGCCTTCAAGAACGAGGCTTCTGTTGATCAGATATGTAGGGCAGCGACTTGGTCTTCACTGCACACTTTTACCAAATTTTACAAGTTTGATACTTTTGCTTCTTCTGAGGCTATTTTTGGGAGAAAGGTTTTGCAAGCCGTGGTGCCTTCCATCTAGGTGACCTGATTTGCTCCCTCCCATCATCCGTGTCCTAAAGCTTTGGTATTGGTTCCCACAAGTAAGGATGACGCCGTGGACCGGACACACCTATGTTGGAGAAAACAGAATTTATGTTTACCTGATAAATTACTTTCTCCAACGGTGTGTCCGGTCCACGGCCCGCCCGGGTTTTTTAATCAGGTCTGATAATTTATTTTCTTTAACTACAGTCACCACGGTATCATATGGTTTCTCCTATGCAAATATTCCTCCTTAACGTCGGTCGAATGACTGGGGTAGGCGGAGCCTAGGAGGGATCATGTGACCAGCTTTGCTGGGCTCTTTGCCATTTCCTTTTGGGGAAGAGAATATCCCACAAGTAAGGATGACGCCGTGGACCGGACACACCGTTGGAGAAAGTAATTTATCAGGTAAACATAAATTCTGTTTTTCTTTCCAGGTCTTTGGGAGGGAGAGGACCTCCTAAACCTGGTCCTGCCTTGCTGCCAGGCAGAAAATGAGGTAAGTGCTAACTTTTTTTCTGGGGGTAGAGATCTCAGAGAAAGTTTGGGCACTTTCTAAAATTTACCTTTATCCTCATTCTTATTTATTCAGATTCTCCTAGTTTAACAGGGGACATTAAGGCAGTCAGGACGCAGGCACTGGCATGTCTTTCATTCCCGGTCTAATAGTAAGACTGACTGGGTGAAAGAGTCACTATATTTGCACACAGACATTTACATTTGGCTTGCATTGTAGTCTCCTACAGATGGAGCATTAATACTCATTAGACAATGCATGTGGAGTTGTCTACAGGCCTAGAGGGCTGTGCGATGCTTATGTATTATCAGGTGCACAGAGGAGTCTCTACTCATGGTGGAACTAAAGGGCTGAGCAGTTTAGAGGAGTGCAGACACATGTTGTTGTTCGGTTTGTCTGCTTGATCCCTGGGGGCTATAGTGTGATAATGGCGACCGGGAGATGACATGTTTTCCTCGTTGTTCATGTACCCTACCGGTATGAGTGCAGTGTGTGCGGTGTTACCACGATAGAGATGGAGCTTTATTTTTTATTCTCCACTTCAGTGAGGGCTAGACTTTGCTACTGGCGCCTTTACTTAGTACAGTGGCGACCGGGAGATGACGGGTGACGCCCACGAGGGGCGGAGTTGGTAAAAAACGGCGCCAATGTTTTCTTCCCTCCCTCCTGTCAGTTATGAGTATACGCTAGGAGTGGAGGGTGGCGCCGTATAGAAATCCTTTCCTTTCTGTCACTTCCGGTTATCGGAAGACACAAAGGAATTTCTATATAAATGTTTGCGCTTCAGTCAGCGCTATTATGTGCTCAGTTTTCTGCATAAATAGGCTGTCTGTCGCTTCAGCTAGTTTAGATGAGGTATAGATAGAGCACTGTCGTTCCTCTCATACTTCTTAGATTTGTTTTGTTCTAGTGAAAATAAAGATGTTAAACTTTTAACATTTAAAGGGACAGTGTCACTTGCTATATGTTGATTTTTATTAGCAACTGGTTAAGTTTTTATTTCATTATCCTGCTATATGTAAGGCAGGTTAATTAAAGATGTGTACATTAATTTTTCTATCTCACATGCAGTGCCCTGCGGTTCCTTGCAATTTCCATCTGGAATTGCTGCACAAGACATTGCTTCTTTAATGTCATGGCGATGTCTATGAACAGCAATATTGGCATGCTGATTTAGCTTGTTTTTCCACACAGAAATAAAAAATTACTTTTGAAATTTAAAGAGACAGTAACGTTTTTTATGTGTCAATTAAAAAAAAATAAAAAAATCTCTTTTTCTCTTGTTAAGTGTATCCAGTCCACGGATCATCCATTACTTGTGGGATATTCTCCTTCCCAACAGGAAGTTGCAAGAGGATCACCCACAGCAGAGCTGCTATATAGCTCCTCCCCTCACTGCCATATCCAGTCATTCTCTTGCAACTCTCAACAAAGATGGACGTAGTAAGAGGAGAGTGTTGTATTATAGTTAGTTTTTTAACTTCAATCAAAAGTTTGTTATTTTTAAATGGTACCGGAGTGTACTGTTTCATCTCAGGCAGCATTAGAAACAGAATCTGCCTGTGATTTCTATGATCTTAGCAGAAGTAACTAAGATCCATTGCTGTTCTCACATATTCTGAGGAGTGAGGTAACTTCAGAGAGGGAATGGCGTGCAGGTTTTCCTGCAATAAGGTATGTGCAGTTAATATTTTTCTAGGGATGGAATTTGCTAGAAAATGCTGCTGATACCGGATTAATGTAAGTAAAGCCTTAAATGCAGTGATAGCGACTGGTATCAGGCTTATTAATAGAGATACATACTCTTATAAAAGTGTAATATAAAACGTTTGCTGGCATGTTTAATCGTTTTTATATATGTTTGGTGACAAAACTTATTGGGGCCTAGTTTTTTTCCACATGGCTGGTTTGATTTTTGCCTAGAAACAGTTCCTGAGGCTTTCCACTGTTGCAATATGAGTGGGAAGGGCCTATTTTAGTGCTTTTCTGTGCAGATAAAAATACTAACAGAGACATTCAGCTTCTTCCTGCATGATCCAGGACATCTTTGAAGGGCTCAAAAGGCTTCAAAGTCGTGTTTGAGGAGGGTAACAATCACAGTAGACTGTGGCAGTTGTTGTGACTGTGTTTAAAAAACGTTTTTGTCATTAATTCTGCTTTTGTTATTAAGGGGTTAATCATCCATTTGCAAGTGGGTGCAATGCTCTGCTGACTTGTTACATACACTGTAAAAGTTTTGTTAGTGTAACTGCCTTTTTTCACTGTTATGTCAAAATTTGTTTCTCTTAAAGGCACAGTAACGTTTTTTATATTGCTTGTTAACTTGCTTTAAAGTGTTTTCCAAGCTTGCTAGTCTCATTGCTAGTCTGTACAAACATGTCTGAAACAGAGTATACTTGTTCATTATGTTTAAAAGCCATGGTGGAGCCCCATAGGAGAATGTGTACTAAATGTATTGATTTCACCTTAAACAGTAAAGATCAGTCTTTATCTATAAAAGAATTGTCACCAGAGGGGTCTGTCGAGGGGGAAGTTATGCCGACTAACTCTCCCCACGTGTCGGACCCTTCGCCTCCCGCTCAAGGGACGCACGCTAATATGGCGCCAAGTACATCAGGGATGCCCATAGCGATTACTTTGCAGGACATGGCTGCAATCATGAATAATACCCTGTCAGAGGTATTATCCAGATTGCCTGAATTGAGAGGCAAGCCCGATAGCTCTGGGGTTAGACGAGATACAGAGCGCGTAGATGCTGTAAGAGCCATTTTTGATACTGCACAATATGCAGAACCTGAGGACGGAGAGCTTCAGTCTGTGGGTGACGTCACTGAATCGGGGAGACCTGATTCAGAGATTTCTAATTTTAAATTTAAGCTTGAGAACCTCCGTGTATTGCTTGGGGAGGCATTAGCTGCTCTGAATGACTATGACACAATTGCAGTGCCAGAGAAATTGTGTAGGCTGGATAAATACTATGCAGTGCCGGTGAGTACTGATGTTTTTCCAATACCTAAAAGGCTTACAGAAATTATTAGTAAGGAGTGGGATAGGCCCGGTGTGCCCTTTTCCCCACCTCCTATATTTAGAAAAATGTTTCCAATAGATGCCACTACACGGGACTTATGGCAGACTGTCCCTAAGGTGGAGGGAGCAGTTTCTACTTTAGCAAAGCGTACCACTATCCCGGTTGAGGACAGTTGTGCTTTTTCAGATCCAATGGATAAAAAATTAGAGGGTTACCTTAAGAAAATGTTTATTCAACAAGGTTTTATTTTACAGCCCCTTGCATGCATTGCGCCTGTCACTGCTGCGGCAGCATTCTGGTTTGAGGCCCTGGAAGAGGCCATCCATACAGCTCCATTGACTGAAATTGTTGACAAGCTTAGAACTCTTAAGCTAGCTAACTCATTTGTTTCTGATGCCATTGTTCATTTGACTAAACTAACGGCTAAGAATTCTGGTTTTGCTATCCAGGCGCGCAGAGCGCTATGGCTTAAATCATGGTCAGCTGACGTTACTTCAAAGTCTAAGCTGCTTAACATTCCCTTCAAGGGGCAGACCCTATTCGGGCCTGGTTAGAAGGAGATTATTGCTGATATCACTGGAGGAAAAGGTCATGCCCTTCCTCAGGATAGGTCCAAATCAAGGGCCAAACAGTCTAATTTTCGTGCCTTTCGAAACTTCAAGGCAAGTGCGGCATCAACTTCCTCTAATGCAAAACAAGAGGGAACTTTTGCTCAGTCCAAGACGGTCTGGAGACCTAACCAGGCCTGGAACAAAGGTAAGCAGGCCAAAAAGTCTGCTGCTGCCTCTAAGACAGCATGAAGCAACGGCCCCCTTTCCGGTAACGGGTCTAGTAGGGGGCAGACTTTCGCTCTTCGCCCAGGCGTGGGCAAGAGATGTCCAGGATCCCTGGGCATTGGAAATTATATCCCAGGGATATCTTCTGGACTTCAAGGCTTCCCCCCCAAAAGGGAGATTTCACCTTTCACAATTATCTGCAAACCAGATAAAGAGAGAGGCATTCTTACACTGTGTACAAGACATCCTAGTTACGGGCTAAGAATTCCGGATTCGCCATCCAGGCGCGTAGGGCTCTATGGCTCAAATATTGGTCAGCTGATGTGACTTCAAAGTCTAAATTACTCAACATTCCTTTCAAGGGGCAGACCTTATTCGGGCCTGGTTTGAAAGAAATTATTGCTGACATTACTGGAGGTAAGGGTCATATCACTGGAGGAAAAGGTCATGCCCTTCCTCAGGATAGGTCCAAATCAAAGGCCAAACAGTCTAATTTTCGTGCCTTTCGAAATTTCAATGCAGGGGCAGCATCAACTTCCTCTGCTTCAAAACAAGAGGGAACTTTTGCTCAATCCAAGCAGGCCTGGAAACCTAACCAGTCCTGGAACAAGGGCAAGCAGGCCAAAAAGCCTGCTGCTGCCTCTAAGACAGCATGAAGGAGCGGCCCCCTATCCGACAACGGATCTAGTAGGGGGGCAGACTCTCTCTCTTCGCCCAGGCGTGGGCAAGAGATGTTCAGGATCCCTGGGCGTTGGAGATCATATCTCAGGGATATCTTCTGGACTTCAAAGCTTCTCCTCCACAAGGGAGATTTCACCTTTCAAGATTATCTGCAAACCAGATAAAGAAAGAGGCATTCCTAAGCTGCGTACAAGATCTCCTTGTAATGGGAGTGATCCATCCAGTTCCGCGGACGGAACAAGGACAGGGGTTTTATTCAAATCTGTTTGTGGTTCCCAAAAAAGAGGGAACCTTCAGACCAATTTTGCATTTAAAGATCCTAAACAAATTCCTCAGGGTTCCGTCATTCAAGATGGAAACTATTCGAACCATTTTACCCATGATCCAAGAGGGTCAGTACATGACCACAGTGGACTTAAAGGATGCCTACCTTCACATTCCGATTCACAAGAATCATCATCAGTTCCTGAGGTTTGCCTTTCTAGACAGGCATTACCAATTTGTAGCTCTTCCATTCGGGTTGGCTACAGCCCCAAGAATTTTTACAAAGGTTCTGGGCTCACTTCTGGCGGTCCTAAGACCGCGAGGCATAGCGGTGGCTCCTTACCTGGACAATATCCTGATACAGGCGTCAAGCTTTCAAATTGCCAAATCTCATACAGAGATAGTTCTGGCATTCCTGAGGTCGCATGGGTGGAAAGTGAACGAAGAAAAGAGTTCTCTATCTCTTCTCACAAGGGATTCCTTCCTAGGGACTCTAATAGATTCTGTAGAAATGAAAATTTACCTGACGGAGTCCAGGTTATCAAAACTTCTAAATGCTTGCCGTGTTCTTCACTACATTCCGCGCCCCACGGTGGCTCAGTGCATGGAAGTAATCGGCTTAATGGTAGCGGCGATGGACATAGTGCCATTCGCGCGCCTGCATCTCAGACCGCTGCAATTATGCATGCTCAGTCAGTGGAATGGGGATTACACGGATTTGTCCCCTCTGCTAAATCTGGATCAGGAAACCAGAGATTCTCTTCTCTGGTGGTTATCTCGGGCCCATCTGTCCAAGGGTATGACCTTTCGCAGACCAGATTGGACAATTGTAACAACAGATGCCAGCCTTCTAGGTTGGGGTGCAGTCTGGAACTCCCTGAAGGCTCAGGGTTCATGGACTCAGGAGGAGAAACTCCTCCCAATAAATATTCTGGAGTTAAGAGCAATATTCAATGCTCTTCTGGCTTGGCCTCAGCTAGCAACACTGAGGTTCATCAGATTTCAGTCGGACAACATCACGACCGTGGCTTACATCAACCATCAAGGGGGAACCAGGAGTTCCCTAGCGTTGTCAGAAGTCTCCAAGATAATTCGCTGGGCAGAGACTCACTCTTGCCACCTGTCAGCGATCCATATCCCAGGTGTAGAGAACTGGGAGGCGGATTTTCTAAGTCGTCAGACTTTTCATCCGGGGGAATGGGAACTCCATCCGGAGGTGTTTGCTCAATTGGTTCTCCGTTGGGGCAAACCAGAATTGGATCTCATGGCGTCTCGCCAGAACGCCAAGCTTCCTTGTTACGGATCCAGGTCCAGGGACCCAGAAGTGGCACTGATAGATGCTCTAGCAGTGCCTTGGTTCTTCAACCTGGCTTATGTGTTTCCACCGTTTCCTCTGCTCCCTCGTCTGATTGCCAAAATCAAACAGGAAAGAGCATCGGTGATATTGATAGTGCCTGCGTGGCCACGCAGGACCTGGTATGCAGACCTAGTGGACATGTCATCCTTTCCACCATGGACTCTGCCTCTGAGACAAGACCTTCTAATACAAGGTCCTTTCAATCATCCGAATCTACTTTCTCTGAGACTGACTGCATGGAGATTGAACGCTTGATCCTATCAAAGCGTGGATTCTCAGAGTCAGTAATTGATACCTTAATACAGGCACGAAAGCCTGTCACCAGGAAAATTTACCAAAAGATATGGCGTAAATATCTTCATTGGTGTGAATCCAAGAATTAGAAACATAGAAACATAGAAACATAGATATTGACGGCAGATAAGAGCCATAGGCCCAGCAAGTCTGCCCCACCTTACCTAACAGTATAAACTTATCTAGTTCGTAGGATAGCCCTATGCTTGTCCCATGCATTTTTAAAGTCCCCCACAGTGTTTGTTGCTACTACCTCTTGAGGAAGTTTATTCCATAAATCAATCACTCTTTCTGTAAAGAAGTGCTTCCTCAAATTACTCCTGAATCTACTACCCTTTAGCTTGAGCTCATGACCCCTTGTTCTTGAATTTTCCATTTTATGTAAAATACCCACAGCCTCAGTTTTACTAAACCCTTTAATGTACTTGAAAGTTGCTATCATATCACCTCTTTCCCTTCTCTCCTCTAAGCTATACATATTTAGGTCATTGAGCCTATCCTGGTAAGTTTTATTTTTTAGACCATGTACCATTTTGGTAGCCCTCCTTTGCACAGATTCAAGTTTGTTAATATCCTTCTGAAGATATGGCCTCCAGAACTGCACACAATACTCAAGATGAGGCCTAACTAATGATCTATAAAGTGGCATAAGAACCTTACTATTTCTGCTGCAAATACCTCTACCAATACATCCAAGCATTCTGCTAGCCTTACTCGCTGCCTTACTACATTGTTTACTAAGTTTTAAATCATCTGAAATAATAATTCCCAAGTCCTGTTCCTCGTCTGTAACAGTCAGTAAAGTGTCATTGAGTCTGTAATTAACATTTGGATTTTTCTTCCCTAAATGCATTATTTTACACTTTGCTGTGTTAAACTTTAGATCCCAGTCGTTTGTCCAATCCTCCAATTGTTGTATATCACTTCTCATTTTGTCTACCCCCCCTGGAACATCCACTCTGTTGCAAATTTTTGTATCATCTGCAAAGAGACATACTTTCCCCTGTAGCCCTTTGCTGATATCGCAGATAAATATGTTAAACAAAACAGGCCCCAGAACTGACCCCTGAGGAACACCACTAGTAACAGCCCCCTCTGCTGAATGAACTCCATTTACTAAGACACTTTGTTTTCTGTCCTTAAGCCAGCATTCCACCCAGTTCACAATTTTTGAATCTAGACCAAGGAGATATAGTTTGTGAATAAGTTTATTGTGTGGGACGGTGTCAAATGCTTTGCTGAAATCTAGATATGCTACATCAACTGCTCCTCCCTTGTCTAATACTTTTGTTACATAATCAAAGAAGTCAATTAGATTAGTCTGACATGATCTCCCTGAAGTAAAACCATGCTGATTTTGGTCCTCTAAATTGTTTGTCTTTATGTAAGTCATAATTCTTTCCTTTAAGAGGCTTTCCATTAATTTCCCTACTACTGAAGTTAAACTAACTGGCCTGTAGTTGCCAGATTCTTCTCTACTGCCCTTTTTATGAAGAGGTATTACATTTGCTATTCTCCAATCATCTGGGACAGCTCCTGTTAATAGTGACTGATTAAACAGATCAGTTAATGGGACAGTTAGCACTGAACGAAGTTCTTTTAAAACCCTTGGATGAATATTATCAGGACCCACTGCCTTTGTAACATTTATTTTTGATAATGCTAACAAAACCTCATCCTCTGTAAAAAGATTACTGTTAAGCTTGTTTCTATTTTGCATAGCATCCCTTAATGTAGACATTGTATCTTCACAATCTTTAGTGAAAACAGAACAGAAGTAATCATTGAGACAGTCTGCAATCTGCTTATCTCCTTCTATTATTCTACCATCAACTGATTTCAATTTTACTATTCCTACCTTATTTTTTCTTCTTTCACTGATATATCTAAAGAATGTTTTGTCCCCATGTTTTACTGACTGTGCTATCTTCTCTTCTGCATCAGCTTTAACCTTCCTAATTAACTGCTTAGTCTTTTTTTGTTGGAGTCTCCATATTTTCATATCATCATCTGCTTGTGTGTGTCTGTAATTTTTATAAGCTATCTTTTTTGTCTTTACAGCATGTGCTACTTCTTTGGAAAACCAAATTGGTTTCCGCTTTCTTTTACTTTTACAGACATGTCTAATACAGTGTGCGGTTGCATCTAAAATGGCACCTTTCACAAATTCCCACTGTTCTTGAACCCCTGTAATAAGATTTTTCCCCTTTAAATAGTTTTTTAGGTATTCTCCCATTAATGAAAAATCTGCCGTCCTAAAGTCTAAAACTTTTGTTTTAGTCTGGGTGTACAGTTCCTGAACATGAATACTAAACCAAACAGATTGATGATCACTGGATCCTAAGTTCTCACCTACAGACACATCTGAAACTGTATCACTGTTTGTAAGTATTAGATCTAATATAGCTTCCTTACGAGTTGGTTCCTTGACTAATTGTTCAAGTGATTCCCCTAGCAGAGATTCAAGAATATACCTGCTTCTAGCCGATCTAGCAGAAGGAATCTTCCAGTCTATATCTGGCAAATTAAAGTCCCCCAGTACTATAACCTTACCCTTCATGGTCATTTTGGTTATTTCATCTAATAACAGATTGTCCAGTTTTTCATCCTGCAATGGAGGCCTATATACAACCCCTATTCTAAAAACATTTTTATCTCCAATTTCCAAAGTCACCCAAATACTTTCCACCTCATCATTTGTTCCTACAATTTCAGTAACCTTTATATTTTCATTTACATACAAAGCAACTCCTCCACCTTTCTTTCCTACTCTGTTCTTTTTAAATAACCTGTATCCAGGTATGACTATGTCCCAGTCATGCAAATCATTGTACCATGTTTCTGTTATAGCTACTAAATCCAAGTTGTCCCTAGTCATTATTGAAATGAGTTCAGGTAATTTATTTCCTAAGCTGCGAGCATTTGTGCTCATGGCACGAAGAATTTTTCTACTAGAATTTCTAGAATTGTTACTTGGACTAACAGTTTTGGCATGCTGTGGGGGGCAGGTGGATATATTAATGCTACCCCCCTTTATTAGTTTAAATGATTTCTAATAAAGTATTTGAACTCCTCTCCCAGATACTCTGTTCCTTTAGCATCCAAATGCAAGCCATCTCTCCTAAATAACCTAGTATCTTTCCAAACAGAGCTATAATGGCCAATAAAACCAAATCCTCGTTCCCTGCACCACTTATCTAACCAAGAATTAAATGTTGTTATCCGCTCCATCTTTCCTGCTTCCTGGTCATACACAGGTAAAATAGCAGAAAATGATAGAGTTGATGCCACAGTCTCTAAATGATTACCTAGGTCACAAAACTCTTTCTGAACAGCAGCAACATGATTACTAGCCAGATCATTTGTTCCTAAATGAACAATCACATCCAACTCACTTCCCTTTCCTGCTGCCTTAACAATTCTCAAAATACGATTCCTATCCCTGTGAGCAGTAGCTCCTGGAAGACATCTAAC
Organism: Bombina bombina; assembly: GCF_027579735.1. NCBI lineage: Eukaryota > Metazoa > Chordata > Amphibia > Anura > Bombinatoridae > Bombina > Bombina bombina. The sequence goes on from NC_069499.1 coordinate 573,199,546, forward strand.
CTCCCTTGTTTCTCCTTTACTTTCACCTAAATACACATTCCTCAAAATAGAGTCACCCACTAACAGTCTTTTTCTCAAAAACACATCTGCAGTTCTTTCCTGTGTTATGTTACCTGGAGAATCAGGTGCCAATAGATTTAAATTACCTGTTACAGCTTAACTTATGGAGTAGGGTTAGGATTCCTAGGATATTGTCCTTCCTCCAAGAGGGATTGGACAAAGGATTACCAGCTAGTTCTTTAAATGGACAGATTTCTGCTCTGTCTATTCTTTTACACAAGCGTCTGGCAGAAGTTCCAGACGTTCAGGCATTTTGTCAGGCTTTAGTTAGAATTAAGCCTGTGTTTAAACCTGTTGCTCCTCCATGGAGCTTAAACTTGGTTCTTAAAGTTCTTCAAGGGGTTCCGTTTGAACCCCTTCATTCTATTGATATCAAACTTCTTTCATGGAAAGTTCTTTTTCTGATGGCTATTTCCTCGGCTCGAAGAGTCTGAGTTATCTGCCTTACATGGTGATTCTCCTTATCTGATCTTTCATTCAGATAAAGTTGTTCTGCGTACAAAACCTGGGTTTTTACCTAAGGTGGTTTCTGACAAGTATATCAATCAAGAGATTGTGGTTCCATCATTATGTCCTAATCCTTCTTCAAAGAAGGAACGTCTTTTGCATAATCTAGACGTAGTCCGTGCCTTGAAGTTTTACTTACAGGCTACTAAAGATTTTCGCCAAACATCTAACCTGTTTGTTGTTTACTCTGGACAGAGGAGAGGTCAGAAGGCCCCAGCAACCTCTCTTTCTTTTTGGCTTCGGAGTATAATCCGTTTAGCCTATAAAACTGCTGGACAGCAGCCTCCTGAAAGGATTACAGCTCATTCTACTAGAGCTGTGGCTTCCACCTGGGCCTTTAAAAATGAGGCCTCTGTTGAACAGATTTGCAAGGCTGCAACTTGGTCTTCCCTTCATAATTTTTCCAAATTTTACAAATTTGATACTTTTGCTTCTTCGGAGGCTGTTTTTGGGAGAAAGATTCTACAGGCAGTGGTTCCATCCGTTTAAGTTCCTGCCTTGTCCCTCCCATCATCCGTGTACTTTAGCTTTGGTATTGGTATCCCACAAGTAATGGATGATCCGTGGACTGGATACACTTAACAAGAAAAAACATAATTTATGCTTACCTGATAAATTTATTTCTCTTGTAGTGTATCCAGTCCACGGCCCTCCCTGTCCTTTTCAGGCAGGTCTAAATTTTAATTAAACTACAGTCACCACTGCACCCTATGGTTTCTCCTTTCTCGGCTTGTTTCGGTCGAATGACTGGATATGGCAGTGAGGGGAGGAGCTATATATCAGCTCTGCTGTGGGTGATCCTCTTGCAACTTCCTGTTGGGAAGGAGAATATCCCACAAGTAATGGATGATCCGTGGACTGGATACACTACAAGAGAAATAAATTTATCAGGTAAGCATAAATTATGTTTTTCTGAACCTACTGCTTCTAGGCGTTTGCTGTTTAGGAGTCTGTGGACAATGGTCCATTTATGCCACTGATTTCTCCTATAGTGTCCCACAAAATTTTTAGGGTTCATATGCAGTGCCCTGCGCTTCCTCTCACACTCCATCCGGAGTTACCCTGCATTTCATGCATTATATGTTTTTACCACGTGGTAGAAAACATTATTAGAGGAATTATTTTCGATCATGATTGATTCAGTAGCTGCTATTCCGAATGGTTCTTCACTATTACATGAAAGAGGTAGATGTTTTGGGATTATCTGAGAGAGAATTCTCAGACTAAGATGAATAATATCTTTATTTGATCCTGAGGTTGTTTTTTCTTTAAGTTTTTTAACTTGAACACCTCCATTTATTAATTTAGGAGGTTTTAGCTACCCTTCGCGATTTCGACACTACTAGTTTAATCTATCCTAGTGCGTCCAGTAAGTTATAAGGAATGGAAGAGACGCATTCCCTATATTTAAAAAGATGTTTCCCATAGCCGACTCAGGAAGGAGTAGTTTCCAGCTTAAGAGAACTACTATACCCTTAGAGGATAGTTGGGTTTTTCAAGGGTCCTATGGGAAAAAAAAAATAGTAAAGGGATGTACACCAGGGCTTCCAATACCAACCAGCTGTCAAATCACTGGTTTGATGCGTTGTCTGCTGCTACTAAGTCGGAAACTCCCCTGGATAAAATCCAGGATAGGATAAAAGCTTTCAAATTGGCTATTTCCTTTATTTTAAGTTTCAAACTGGGAGCATAGGTTTCAGGTTTCTCTGTTCCAGCTCAGAGAGCCTTATGGTTAGAGCCTTGTTCTATGGATGTATGCTCTAAGTCTTTGTTTTTAATGGTGGGATCTGGCTTGACGGAAATAATCTCTTTTGAAATTTACAAAAGGTTTACCTCCCAGAAGCAGGTTTCTGCTTTCAAGATTATATGCAGATCAGATATGAGGAGAGGCGTTCTTACACTGCGTAAGAGACCTTTCAGTCCTGGGAGTGATTGTTCCAGTTCCAATACAGTTATAGGGTCTCTTTTTTTTTTAATACCGACCGGTTTGTGGTTCCCAAAAAAAAAAAAAAAGGGAACTTTCAGACCACTTTTTAGATCTCAAGAGTCTAAACAAATTTCTTAGTGTTCCATCCTTCAAGATGGAAACTATTCGTTCCATCTTCCCTTGATTCAAGAGGGTCAATTTATGACGACAGTGGATTTAAAGGACGTGTACCTTCATGTGCTATTCACAAGAATCTTCTCAAGTTCTAAGGTTTGCCTCTCTAGACAAACGCTTCCAGTTAGTGGCTCTTCCTTTTGGTCTTGCCACAGCTCTGGGATCGCTGTTGGCGGTGCTTCATTTACGGGGCATTGCAGTAGCGCCCTATCTGGATGACATCCTAGTCCAGGTGCCATCCTTACAGCAAGCAAGATTTCACACGGACATTTTGTTATCCTTCCCGTGCTCTCATGGGTGAAAAGAAGGTAAATTTGGAAAAGAGTTCCTTAGTCCCAAGCACAAGGGTAACTTTCTTGGGAACTATAATCGATTCCATATTAATGAGGATTTTTCTGACAGAATCTCAGGAAATCAGAGATTATCGATACTTGTCTAGTCATTTAGTCCACTCCTCTGCCTTTAGGGGCTCAGTGCATGGAGGTAATCGGGCTGATGGTGGCAGCAATGGACACCATCCTGTTTGCTTGGTCTCATCTCAGACCTCTGCAGTTAAGCATGCTCAGGCAATGGATCGGAGATTATACAGATTTGTCTCCTCAAATACTACTGGAACAGGAGTCAAGGGACTCTCTTCTATGGGGTTGTCTCTGGATCCTCTTCCCCAGGGAACCTGCTTTCACAGACCATCTTGAGTGATTGTAAAAACAGACGCCAGTCTTCTAGGGTGGGGAGCAGTTTGGGGCTCCCTAAGGGCTGAAGAGGTTGGACTCAGAGTCTGTTTTTTCCTATAAACATTCTGGGGCTGTGAGCGATCTGCAATGTTCTTCTGGCCTGGCCTCAGTTAGTTTTGGTCCAGTTTATCAGGTTCCAATTCGAACTAGATAATGTCAGTAGCTTACATCGATCATCAGGGAGGAACGAGGTGTTCCTTAGCGATGACAGAGGTATCAAATATAATGCTGTGGGCGGAGGCTTATTCTTGCTGCCTGTCAGCAATCCACATCCCAGGGGTGGACAATCTGGAAGGCGGATTTCCTGAGCAGACAGACCTTTCATCTGGGGGAGTGGGATCTACATCCGGAAGTGTTCTCCAGCTTTTTCCTCTGTTTGATTTTCTTCCTGGGGTCATTGCTCGAATCAAACAGGAGAGGGCTTCGGCGATTCTCATAGCACTGGCTTGGCCTCACAGGATTTGGTATGCGGATCTGGTAGAGGTGGCATCTCTACCACCTTGGAGACTTCAGTTGAGGAAGGAACTTCTGTTTCATGGACCTTTCCTACACCCAAATTTAGTTTCTCTGAAGGTGACTGGAGATTATATGCTTAATCTTATCCAAGCAGGGATTTTCTGACTCGGTCATAAAGTCCATGATGCAGACTTGTATGCCTGTGACTAGAAGTATTTACTATAAAATTTGGAGTACATACTTTTAATGGTGTGAATCCAAGGGCTGTTCATGAAGTAGGGTTAGGATTCCTAGAATTTTATCTTTTCTCCAAGAAGGTATGGGGAAGGGTTTATCAATGAGATCCCTAAGGGGTCAGATCTCGGCTTAGTCTATTTTGTTACACAAATGTCTGGCGGATGTCCCAGATGTTCAATATTTTTGTCAGGCCTTGGTCAGGATTGGGCCTGTGTTCAAACCAGTTACTCCTCCATGGAGTCTTAATTAAGTTCTTCAAGGGGCTACGTTTGAGCCTATGCATTCCTTAGATATTAAGTTATCTTGGAAGGTCTTGTTTCTGGTTGCTATTTCTTCTGCTTGGAGAGTGTAAGAACTCTCGGCATTGCAGTATCAGTCTCCTTATCTTATTTTCCATCCCGATAAGGTAGTTTTTTGTACTAAATTAGGTTTTCTTCCTAAAGTAGTTTCTGATCGGAACATTAATCAGGAGATTGTTGTTCCTTCCTTGTGTCCTAATCCTTCTTCTCAGAAGGAAGTACTTCTGTACGTGGTTCGTGCTTTAGAGTTTTTCTTACAGGCGACTAAGTTCTTTAGTCAGTCTTCTTCTTTGTTTGTGGTTTTCTCAGGAAAACGTAAGGGACAGAAAGCTATGGCTGCTTCTTTCTTTTTGGCTGAAGAGTATTATACGTTTTGCTTGTGAGACTGCTGGACAGCAGCCTCCCGAGCAGGTTACGGCTCATTCCACGAGGACTGTTCTTTACTCATGGGCTTTCAAAAATGAAGCTTCTGTGAAACAGACTTGCAAGGCTGCAACTTGGTCCTCTCTTCACACTTTTTCAAAGTTCTACAAGTTTGACACTTTTGTCTCGGCCAATGCTGTTTTTTGGGAGAAAGGTTCTTCAAGCAGTGGTGTCTTCCGTTTAGGTTCCCTGTCTTGTCCCTCCCATATCATCTGTGTACTCTGGCTTGGGTATTGAATCCCATTAGTAATTAAGATGATCCGTGGACTCATTGTGTCTTAAAAAAGAAAAGAAAATGTATGTTTACCTGATAAATTTATTTCATTTTTGACACGATGAGTCCACGGCCCGTCCTGTTATTTTAAGACAGGTTGTGGGTTATGTAAACTTCAGACACCTCTGCACTTTGGCTTTTCCTTTCTCTTCCTAACTTCGGTCGTATGACTGGAGTGGGAGGGAAGGGAGGAGCTATTTAACAGCTCTGCTGTGGTGCTCTTTGCCTCCTCCTGCTGACCAGGAGGTGAATATCCCATTAGTAATTAAGATGATCTGTGGACTCATTGTGTCAAAAAAGAAATAAATTTATCAGGTAAGCATAAATTTTCTTTTTTGCTTAACATGTGCTTTTCACAGAGTGGAACTTTCCTGTAGTATAATAAGTCTGATACTGACTAAACAATGCAGTCCAGTCCTGAAATATCAGGCAATACCTCTCTGAATGAGTGAAATGGCAAAATCCCGGATGTACGTTTTGACCTAGTGTGGTACTTGTCAGTAAGGTGCAGCCATATCCCTTTAGACACACTGAGCAATGGGTTTAAGTCTGGCTTCCTGCATCACCCTTAAGGAGTCTTCCCCCAGGGTCATAATTTGTATAATTAAATAGAACCTGGTAACGAAAAATAGCATAATAGCTTGTTCTATTACTAGTTACCACCCAAGGAGCAGCCTCTTTTTCCTCAACATGTACCTTTCACAGAGAAGAAATTTTCTGTAGAATATCAGTCTGGTCCTGACAGTGAAGTCCAGTCCCGAAATACTAGGCAATCAAATAAATGATAATAATATTAATATTAGCCTGGCATTTCATTGCTGGACTCAGCTGCCAGGCGGAATCAGTTTGATATGCTTTAGGAAGGTTTTTCTCTGTGAAAATACAACTGGGCTGAAAGAGGCTGCTCCTAGGTGTTAACTCATCATAGAACAAGCTACTGAGCTGATGTTCCTTCCTGGTAGAGCACTTCTCTCTTTGTATGTATTTGTGTTATGACCCTGGGGAGCTTTTATGTGTGAAACCAGATGTGGACTCCTTGCCCAGTGTGCTTAAAGGAATATGGCTGCACCTCACTGATGAGGCCCACAGAAGGCTGAAACAATGGTCTGGGGTTGTCATGTTCAGAGGTGAATTGCCTGGTATTTCGGGGCCGGATTGACTTTACTCTGCAGGATCAGACTGATATACTACAGGAAAGTTTTCCTCTGTCTGAAGCACACTGAGCTAAAAGAGGTTGGTAAGTCGCCATAGAACAAGCTACTGAGATGTTGTTTGTTTCTGGTAGAGCACTTCTCTATTTGTATGCATTAGTTCCCAAGCTATGTCTGAGGCTCTTTCACAATTCTTGTGAAATGCTGTAAGCATTTTAAACAAGCTGTTCTCACTGAATTATCAAGAGCTGTTTGCTGGTGAAGTTTGCTCAAAGTTCACAGTACACTTATTTAACTGACAAAAAAGTAATATATATACTAAACTATTGGCAAAAACAAGTGAAATTGTAGTGAAAACATTTCTGTTTAATTTGCATTCAATGTAAACTAAGACTTTAAATCAGCTTCAGGAGTCCTGTTACTTCCTCTGTCCCCTGTGAACTTCTGTATACGAGAGAGCCTCATTACTATCTATGGAAGGCATCTCATATCTCTCATGGACTTTCAGGTTCTTATAGAATTCAATGAGTTCACCTCCTGTCACTGTGCACTATAATATCTCTCCAAACTATAGAACCTTTGCTTATCAGGCCCATAAAAAGTTAGGAAGCTCTCTGTGAAACTGAAGCGTTCAGTATTTCAGTTTTATTTTAAATAGAGGAATACAAAGGGCAACTTAATTTGTAAAAGCTACACAAAAATATACAAAATATGAGCCTAATTTGTATAATTTACACAGAAACTGTAAAAGCATCATCAGAATTTGTAAAATCAGAACCGTAAATAGACTGCTCTGTACAAAATAAAATAAAAAATTGAAAGTGCAAAGTTTTAAATTTAATGCACCTTAATCTGAATTGTAAAGTAATATAAAATTCAAAGCACAAAGTGTAAATGAGCAGAACTCTCATGGTATGCAGTGCTATATTGCACTGAGCTTGTCTCACATTCAGAAATGCAGGGTACGCCCCTTGAAGAAGAATAGTAAAATTTTACATTTTAGATTCTCACTAGGGATCTTGCAGTGCTAGAGGAGCATTTAATATCAATTTGTCTGAGCAGAGAGGTTTATATCATTGGGCCCTGTCTTTGAATTGATCTAAATGATTTACACTTTAAGAGAATACGATAATGCTGTTCCATGAGGCCTGTGTGTTGTTGCTGGGTTATTTGTGCAGAAATTACAGAGTAGCTATTTAGGGTTATGTGTTTATATTAATATTATTATCATTTATTTGATTCATGGTAAAAAAGAAATACATATAAATAAAACAGTAAACACCTTGTAATTACATTTTTTTTCTGCAGTCTTGCAATAAATTATCATCGGTGGGTGTGAACATTTTTAGAACTGATTAAGGGCTTGTTTTCTGCAATTATTTTCCAATACCCAAACTCCTCCCACCACTTGTCTTATTTGGAGGACCCAATACAAGCTTGCTTCAGGAGTAGACACAGCTAGTCATAATCATTTTGTTAGCATAACATGCTTTGTATTGCAGTTTTTATCTTATCATCTCTTGCAAAGTTAGTAAATGACAATTATGTGGCATAGTTAGGCTTCTGGCCTGTCATATGCACTTTGAGCTTATAGAACTGGAAAACAGTGTGCTAGCCTTCCAGCATAATGGCAAAGGGCAAGCACGGCTATTGGCTTAGAGGTGGAAACGTCACCTCATTGAAAAAATAGCGTATTGGTGGGGGCAGCTGGAGGTGTTCAGCTTGGAATAAATAAAGGAAAGTCCACTTTCTTTCATGTAATTGGCAAGAGTCCATGAGCTAGTGACGTATGGGATATACAATCCTACCAGGAGTGGCAAAGTTTCCCAAACCTCAAAATGCCTATAAATACACCCCCCACCACACCCACAATTCAGTTTTACAAACTTTGCCTCCTATGGAGGTGGTGAAGTAAGTTTGTGCTAAGATTTCTACGTTGATATGCGCTTCTTAGCATTTTGAAGCCCGATTCCTCTCAGAATACAGTGAATGTCAGAGGGATGTGAAGGGAGTATCACCTTTTGAATGCAATGGTTTTCCTCACAGGAGATCTCTTTCATAGGCTCTCTGTTACCGGTTGTAGAGATTCATCTCCTACCTCCCTTTTCAGATTGACGATATACTCTCATATTCCATTACCTCTACTTATAACCGTTTCAGTACTGGTTTGGCTATCTGCTATATGTGGATTGGTGTCTTTTGGTAAGTATGTTTTCATTACTTAAGACACTCTCAGCTATGGTTTGGCACTTTATGTATTTATATAAAGTTCTAAATATATGTATTGTACTTATATTTGCCATGATTCAGGTTTCAGTATATTTACTTTTGCAGACTGTCAGTTTCATATCTGGGAAATGCATTTTTTAGGAAAATGTATTTCTTACCTGGGGTTTAGTCTTTTTTCAATTGACTGTCATTTTAAATTCACGGGCAGAATTAGGCTTGCGAGGGCGCAAAATGCCAAACTATATTGCGTAATTTTTGACGCAAGATTTTTTTGGCGCAAAGTTACATTCAATTACGCAAATTAGCCATTTCTTTGTCGACGCTGAGTCCTTTCACAAGGTTGCGTCTTCATTTCCAGATGTTGTTAGCGCCAAAAAAATGTGTCTGTGCATTATACTTGGCGCCAAATATTTTAATTATTTTAAACCCCATTCCTATATGCCTCTTGCCTTTTTTCTCTATCAGAGGGCTATGCTGTTTGCATTTGTTCCCATTCCTGGAACTGCCATATAAGGAAATTGATAATTTTACTTTATATGTTGTTTTTTCTCTTATATTTGCAAGATGTCTCAATCTGATCCTGTCTCAGAAATCACTGTTGGAATCCTGATGACTGATATCAGTTCTAGTGAAAAAGGGGTAGTGTACAAGCGCTAAGGTAATCCCCAAGCTGTATCCAAACAGAGATCCTAACCAACCTCCAAAAAATATGCACAAGTAGTAAGAAGTGAATACAGCGGCCAACAAGAGGCCAAGGGATAAATATACTCACAGAGAGATAAAAGAAGATTATTTAATGAACCATGTTAAAATGCATCAGTAATAAAAGACTATATATAAAAATGTAAAAAGCACATATAAATAAAATTACAAATACAGGAATATCTTACAGAAGCGGCTCAAAGGGCCAAAGCTGATAATTACAATAAAAACAGAGGTAATAACAGGTGATCAGTGTGAGTGGTACACCAGAATAAGAGTGTATACTAATAAAACAGAATTAGCCTAAGTACAACTATAACAAGTGCATCAAGCAAAAAACTAATAAACAATAGTACAAACAATAGTGTTCAAAAGAATAGTGTTTCAAAAAGTGTTCCAAAAAATAGAAAAATGCACTGCAGTGCAAAAAAAGGGGGGTAGCAAAATAATTGTATAGATACGATCAAATAGTGAGTGAGTGCAAATGGATATAAAAATGCTAGCTACTTAATCCAGTGAGGTTGAGATATAATTAAATAAAATACACAATATGCAATAACATAAAAAATAAAATACACAATATGCAATAACATAAAAAATAATAAAATATAATCCAAAAAAATGTGTTCAAAAAGTTGATCAACAAATGTTAGTGAAGAACAAAAATAAGTCAATCAAAACTAAAAAATGGAAAAAATGGGTGATGAAAAGCAAGGTGAAAGTGAGGAAATTGATTCCTTCCAATGTTAGTTACTTTAACAGATCCAAATTCCTGAGTGTGGTAGCTGAAGTAGATGATTGGATCCTAGCACCTGTCAGCTGCTCCTATGGTATCCTAAAAAGTGTCCCTGTAAAAAAAGAAATTCACAACATAGTGTATCCAATATGAGAATGAAGTAAAGATTAAAGTAATGCTTACCAATATGTCAACGCGTTTCTGCCCTCAAAAAAGGGCCTTTCTCAAGACTAGCCTATGACTAGTCTATGTTGTGAATTTCTTTTTTTACAGGGACACTTTTTAGGATACCATAGGAGCAGCTGACAGGTGCTAGGATCCAATCAGCTACTTCAGCTACCACACTCAGGAATTTGGATCTGTTAAAGTAACTAACATTGGAAGGAATCAATTTCCTCACTTTCACCTTGCTTTTCATCACCCATTTTTTCCATTTTCTAGTTTTGATTGACTTATTTTTTTCTTCACTAACATTTGTTGATCAACTTTTTGAACACATTTTTTTGGATTATATTTTATTATTTTTTATGTTATTGCATATTGTGTATTTTATTTTTTATGTTATTGCATATTGTGTATTTTATTTAATTATATCTCAACCTCACTGGATTAAGTAGCTAGCATTTTTATATCCATTTGCACTCACTCACTATTTGATCGTATCTATACAATTATTTTGCTACCCCCCTTTTTTTGCACTGCAGTGCATTTTTCTATTTTTTGGAACACTATTTTTGAAACACTATTCTTTTGAACACTATTGTTTGTACTATTGTTTATTAGTTTTTTGCTTGATGCACTTGTTATAGTTGTACTTAGGCTAATTCTGTTTTATTAGTATACACTCTTATTCTGGTGTACCACTCACACTGATCACCTGTTATTACCTCTGTTTTTATTGTAATTATCAGCTTTGGCCCTTTGAGCCGCTTCTGTAAGATATTCCTGTATTTGTAATTTTATTTATATGTGCTTTTTACATTTTTATATATAGTCTTTTATTACTGATGCATTTTAACATGGTTCATTAAATAATCTTCTTTTATCTCTCTGTGAGTATATTTATCCCTTGGCCTCTTGTTGGCGCTGTATTCACTTCTTACTACTTGTGATATCAGTTCTACCAAAGCTAAGTACATTTGTTATAATCTTGTGGAGATTATATCTCCAGCTGTGGTTTGTAATAAGTTGTCATGATAAACTTTTACATGCAGAGAATGTGTCCATCAGTAATAACATATTGCCTGTTTCTGTTCTTTTAACATCTAATGTACAAGATATACCTGTGAATTTATAAGAATGTATTGCTGATTCTATTCAGAAAGCTTTGTCTGCCATCCCGCCTTCTAATAAATGTAAAGGTCTTTTGAAACTTCTCATAAAGTTGATGAAATTTCAAATGACCGACAACATACTGAATTATCCTCCTCTGATGAGGATCTATCTGATTCAGAAGATCCTTCCTCAGATATTGACACTGACAAATCTACTTTTTTATTTAAATGGAGTACATTAGTTCTTTGTTAAAGAAGTGTTGATTATATTGATTGATATTAAAACTAATAAACGTTTAAATTCTGTTTATAAACCTCCTGTGGTTATTCCAGAGGTTTTCCAGTTCCTGATGTTATTTCTGATATGATTTCTAAGGAATGGAATAGGCCTGGTATTTCTTTTATTCCTTCTTTAAGGTTTTAAAAATTGTATCCTTTGCCAGCAGTTGAATTGGAGTTTTGGGAAAAGATCCCCAAAGTTGATGGGGCTATCTCTACTCTTGCTAAACGTACTGCTATTCCTACGGAAGATAGTACTTCTTTTAAAGATCCTTTAGATAGGAAACTTGAATCTTATCTAAGGAAAGCTTATTTATTTTCAGGTCATCTTCTTAGGCCTGCAATTTCTTTGGCTGATGTTGCAGCAGCTTCAACTTTTTGGTTGGAAACTTTAGAGCAACAAGTATCAGATAATGATTTGTCTAGCGTTGTTAACTTAATTTAACATGCTAATAATTTCATTTGTGATGCCATTTTTTGACATCATCAAAATTGATGTTAAATCTATGTCTTTAGCTATTTTAGCTAGAAGAGCTTTGTGGCTTAAATCTTGGAATGCTGATATGACTTCTAAGTCCAGATTGCTATCTCTTTCTTTCCAAGGTAATAAATTATTTGGTTCACAGTTGGATTAAATAATTTCAACTGTCACTGGGGGGAAGAGAGTTTTCTTTCATGTAATTGGCAAGAGTCCATGACCTAGTGACATATGGGATATACAATCCTACCAGGAGGGGCAAAGTTTCCCAAACCTCAAAATGCCTATAAATACACCCCTCACCACACCCACAATTCAGTTTTACAAACTTTGCCTCCTATGGAGGTGGTGAAGTAAGTTTGTGCTAAGATTTCTACGTTGATATGCGCTTCTCAGCATTGTTGAAGCCCGATTCCTCTCAGAGTACAGAGAATGTCAGAGGGACATGAAGGGAGTATCACCTATTGAATACGATGATTTCCCTAACGGGGGTCTTTCTCTTGTTAAGTGTATCCAGTCCACGGATCATCCATTACTTATGGGATATTCTCCTTCCCAACAGGAAGTTGCAAGAGGATCACCCACAGCAGAACTGCTATATAGCTCCTCCCCTAACTGTCATATCCAGTCATTCTCTTGCAAGCCTCAACCAAGATGGAGGTCGTAAGATGAGTGTGGTGTTTTATACTTAGTTTATTCTTCAATCAAAAGTTTGTTATTTTTAAATGGTGCCGGAGTGTACTGTTTATCTCAGGCAGTATTTAGAAGAAGAATCTGCCTGCGTTTTCTATGATCTTAGCAGAAGTAACTAAGATCCATGGCTGTTCTCACATATTCTGAGGAGTGAGGTAACTTCAGAGAGGGAATGGCGTGCAGGTTTTCCTGCAATAAGGTATGTGCAGTTAATATTTTTCTAGGGATGGAATTTGCTAGAAAATGCTGCTACCGAACTAATGTAAGTAAAGCCTTAAATGCAGTGATAGCTACTGGTATCAGGCTTATTAATAGAGATGCATACTCTTATAAAAATGTAATATAAAACGTTTGCTGGCATGTTTAATCGTTTTTATATGTATTTGGTGATAAAACTTATTGGGGCCTAGTTTTTTTCCACATGGCTGGCTTGAATTTGGCCTAGAAACAGTTTCCTTAGGCTTTCCACTATTGTAATATGAGTGGGAGGGGCCTATTTTGCCGTTTTTTTGCACAGCAAAAATTACAGACACAGACATACAGCTTCTTCCTGCATGATCCAGGACATCTCTGGAGGGCTCAAAAGGCTTCAAAGTCGTTTTTGAGGGAGGTAAAAAGCCACAGTAGAGCTGTGGCAGTTGTTGTGACTGAAGAAAACCCCCCCAAAAAAAAACGTTTTTGTCTTTTATTATTTTTTGGGTATTAAGGGGTTAATCATCCATTTGCAAGTGGGTGCAATGCTCTGCTAACTTGTTACATACACTGTAAAAATTTCGTTAGTGTAACTGCCTTTTTTCACTGTTATTTCAAATTTTGACAAAATTTGTGTTTCTTAAAGGTGCAGTAACGTTTTTTATATTGCTTGTAAACTTGTTTAAAGTGTTTTCCAAGCTTGCTAGTCTCATTGCTAGTCTGTTTAAACATGTCTGACACAGAGGAAACTACTTGTTCATTATGTTTGAAAGCCATGGTGGAGCCCCATAGGAGAATGTGTACTAAATGTATTGATTTCACAGTAAAGATCAGTCTTTAAATATAAAAGAAATATCACCAGAAGATTCTGACGAGGGGGGAGTTATGCCGACTAACTCTCCCCACGTGTCAGACCCTTCGCCTCCCGCTCAGGGGATGCACGCTAATATGGCGCCACTTACATCAGGGACGCCCATAGCGATTACCTTGCAACATGGCTGCAATCATGAATAATACCCTGTCAGAGGTATTATCCAGGTTGCCTAAATTAAGAGGCAAGCGCGATTGCTCTGGGGTTAGGAGAAATACAGAGCGTGCAGATGAGCTTCAGTCTGTGGTTGACATCTCTGATTCGGGGAATCCTGATTCAGAGATTTCTAATTTTAAATTTAAGCTTGAGAACCTCCGTGTGTTGCTTGGGGAGGTATTAGCTGCTCTGAATGACTGTAACACAGTTGCAGTACCAGAGAAATTGTGTAGGCTGGATAAATACTATGCGGTACCGGTGTGTACTGATGTTTTTCCTATACCTAAAAGGCTTACAGAAATTATTAGCAAGGAGTCAGATAGACCGGGTGTGCCTTTTTCCCCACCTCCTATATTTAGAAAAATGTTTCCAATAGACGCCACTACACGGGACTTATGGCAGACGGTCCCTAAGGTGGAGGGAGCAGTTTCTACTTTAGCAAAGCGTACTACTATCCCGGTTGAGGACAGTTGTGCTTTTTCTGATCCAATGGATAAAAAATTGGAGGGTTACCTTAAGAAAATGTTTATTCAACAAGGTTTTATTTTACAGCCCCTTGCATGCATTGCGCCTGTCACGGCCGCGGCGGCATTCTGGTTTTAGGCCCTGGAAGAGGCCATCCATACAGCTCCATTGACTGAAATTATTGACAAGCTTAGATGCTTAAGCTAGCTAACTCATTTGTTTCTGATGCCATTGTTCATTTGACTAAACTAACGGCTAAGAATTCCGGATTCGCCATCCAAGCGCGTGGGGCTTAAATCCTGGTCAGCTGACGTGACTTCGAAGTCTAAATTACTCAACATTCCTTTCAAGGGGCAGACCTTATTGGGGCCTGGTTTGAAGGAAATTATTGCTGACATTACTGGAGGTAAGGGTCATACCCTTCCTCAGGACAGGGCCAAAGCAAAGGCCAAACAGTCTAATTTTCGTGCCTTTCGAAATTTCAAGGCAGGTGCAGCATCAACTTCCTCCGCTTCAAAAAAAGAGGGAACTTTTGCTCAATCTAAGCAGGCCTGGAAACCTAACCAGTCCTGGAACAAAGGCAAGCAGGCCAGAAAGCCTGCTGCTGCATGAAGGAACGGACCCCTATCCGGCGACGGATCTAGTAGGGGGCAGACTTTCTCTCTTCGCCCTGGCGTGGGCAAGAGATGTTCAGGATCCCTGGGCATTGGAGATCATATCTCAGGGATATCTTCTGGACTTCAAAGCTTCCCCTCCACAAGGGAGATTTCATCTTTCAAGGCTATCTGCAAATCAGATAAAGAAAGAGGCATTCCTACGCTGTGTTCCGCGGACGGAACAAGGACAGGGTTTTCTCCAACATAGGTGTGTCCGGTCCACGGCGTCATCCTTACTTGTGGGATATTCTCCTCCCCAACAGGAAATGGCAAAGAGCCCAGCAAAGCTGGTCACATGATCCCTCCTAGGCTCCGCCTACCCCAGTCATTCTCTTTGCCGTTGTACAGGCAACATCTCCACGGAGATGGCTTAGAGTTTTTTAGTGTTTAACTGTAGTTTTTATTATTCAATCAAGAGTTTGTTATTTTAAAATAGTGCTGGTATGTACTATTTACTCAGAAACAGAAAAGAGATGAAGATTTCTGTTTGTATGAGGAAAATGATTTTAGCACCGTAACTAAAATCCATGGCTGTTCCACACAGGACTGTTGAGAGCAATTAACTTCAGTTGGGGGAACAGTGTGCAGTCTCTTACTGCTTGAGGTATGACACATTCTAACAAGACGATGTAATGCTGGAAGCTGTCATTTTCCCTATGGGATCCGGTAAGCCATGTTTATTAAGATAGTAAATAAGGGCTTCACAAGGGCTTATTAAGACTGTAGACTTTTTCTGGGCTAAATCGATTCAAGCACCTTGGACCTTCAAACTAGCTTATGTGTTCCCGCCGTTTCCTCTCATCCCCAGGCTGGTAGCCAGGATCAATCAGGAGAGGGCGTCGGTGATTTTGATAGCTCCTGCGTGGCCACGCAGGACTTGGTATGCAGATCTGGTGAATATGTCATCGGCTCCACCATGGAAGCTACCTTTGAGACGAGACCTTCTTGTTCTAGGTCCGTTCGACCCACTCCAGCTGACTGCTTGGAGATTGAACGCTTGATCTTATCAAAGCGAGGGTTCTCAGATTCTGTTATTAATACTCTTGTTCAGGCCTGAAAGCCTGTAACCAGAAAAATTACCACATAATTTGGTATATCTGTTGGTGTGAATCTGCAGGATTCCCTTGGGACAAGGTTAAGATTCCTAAGAGTCTATCCTTCCTTCGAGAAGGATTGGAAAAAGGATTATCTGCAAGTTCCTTGATGGGACAGATTTCTGCCTTGTCTGTGTTACTTCACAAAAAGCTGGCAGCTGTGCCAGATGTTCTAGTCTTTGTTCAGGCTCTGGTTAGAATCAAGCCTGTTTACAAAATTTTGACTCCTCCTTGGAGTCTCAACCTAGTTCTTTCAGTTCTTTAGGGGGTTCCGTTTGAACCCTTACATTCCGTTGATATTAAGTTATTATCTTGGAAAGTTTTGTTTTTGGTTGCAATTTCTTCTGCTAGAAGAGTTTCAGAATTATCTGCTCTGCAGTGTTCTTCTCCTTATCTGGTGTTCCATGCAGATAAGGTGGTTTTGCGTACTAAACCTGGTTTTCTTCCAAAAGTTGTTTCTAACAAAAACATTAACCAGGAGATAGTTGTGCCTTCTTTGTGTCCTAATCCAGTTTCAAAGAAGGAACGTTTGTTGCACAACTTGGATGTAGTTCGTGCTCTCAAATTTTACTTAGCAGCTACTAAGGATTTCAGACAAACTTTGTCTTTGTTTGTTGTTTATTCTGGTAAACGGAGAGGTCAAAAAGCAACTTCTACCTCTCTCTCCTTCTGGATTAAAAGCATTATCCGATTGGCTTATGAGACTGCCGGACGGCAGCCTCCTGAAAGAATCACAGCTCACTCCACTAGGGCTGTGGCTTCCACATGGGCCTTCAAGAACGAGGCTTCTGTTGATCAGATATGTAAGGCAGTGACTTGGTCTTCACTGCACACTTTTTCTAAATTTTACAAATTTGATACTTTTGCTTCTTCTGAGGCTATTTTTGGGAGAAAGGTTTTGCAAGCCGTGGTGCCTTCCATTTAGGTGACCTGATTTGCTCCCTCCCTTCATCCGTGTCCTAAAGCTTTGGTATTGGTTCCCACAAGTAAGGATGACGCCGTGGACCGGACACACCTATGTTGGAGAAAACAGAAATTATGTTTACCTGATAAATTACTTTCTCCAACGGTGTGTCCGGTCCACGGCCCGCCCTGGTTTTTTTAATCAGGTCTGATATTTTATTTTCTTTAACTACAGTCACCACGGTAACATATGGTTTCTCCTATGCAAATATTCCTCCTTAACGTCGGTCGAATGACTGGGGTAGGCGGAGCCTAGGAGGGATCATGTGACCAGCTTTGCTGGGCTCTTTGCCATTTCCTGTTGGGGAGGAGAATATCCCACAAGTAAGGATGACGCCGTGGACCGGACACACCGTTGGAGAAAGTAATTTATCAGGTAAACATAAATTCTGTTTTTATTCAAATCTGTTTGTAGTTCCCAAAATAGAGGGAACCTTCAGACCAATTTTGGATCTAAAGATCTTAAACAAATTCCTCAGAGTTCCATCTTTCAAAATGGAAACTATTCGGGCCATCCTACCCATGATCCAAGAAGGTCAGTACATGACCACAGTGGACTTAAAGGATGCCTACCTTCACATACCGATTCACAAAGATCATCATCGGTTTCTAAGGTTTGCCTTTCTAGACAGGCATTACCAATTTGTAGCTCTTCCCTTCAGGTTGGCTACAGCCCCGAGAATCTTTACAAAGGTTCTGGGCTCACTTCTGGCGGTTCTAAGACCCCGAGGCATAGCGGTGGCTCCGTGTCTAGACGACATCCTGATACAGGCGTCAAGCTTTCAAGTTGCCAAGTCTCATACAGAGATAGTTCTGGCATTTCTGAGGTCGCACGGGTGGAAAGTGAACGAGGAAAAGAGTTCTCTATCCCCACTCACAAGAGTCTCCTTCTTAGGGACTCTTATAGATTCTGTAGAAATGAAAATTTACCTGACGGAGTCCAGGTTATCAAAACTTCTAAATGCTTGCCGTGTTCTTCACTCCATTCCGCGCCCTTCGGTAGCTCAGTGTATGGAGGTAATCGGCTTAATGGTAGCAGCAATGGACATAGTGCCATTTGCGCGCCTTCATCTCAGACCGCTGCAATTATGCATGCTGAGTCAGTGGAATGGGGATTACACAGATTTATCCCCTCTGCTAAATCTGGATCAAGAGACCAGAGATTCTCTTCTCTGGTGGTTGTCTCGGGTACACCTGTCCAAGGGTATGACCTTTCGCAGGCCAGATTGGACAATTGTAACAACAGATGCCAGCCTTCTAGGTTGGGGTGCAGTCTGGAATTCCCTGAAGGCACAGGGATCGTGGACTCAGGAGGAGAAACTCCTTCCAATAAATATTCTGGAGTTAAGAGCGATATTCAATGCTCTTCTGGCTTGGCCTCAGTTAGCAACACTGAGGTTCATCAGATTTCAGTCGGACAACATCACGACTGTGGCTTACATCAACCATCAAGGGGGAACCAGGAGTTCCCTAGCGATGTTAGAAGTCTCAAATATAATTCGCTGGGCAGAGTACCACTCTTGCCACCTGTCAGCAATCCATATCCCAGGCGTGGAGAACTGGGAGGCGGATTTTCTAAGTCGTCCAGAACTCCATCCGGAGGTGTTTGCTCAGTTGATTCATCGTTGGGGCAAACCAGAGTTGGATCTCATGACGTCTCGCCAGAACGCCAAGCTTCCTTGTTACGGATCCAGGTCCAGGGACCCAGAAGCGACGCTGATAGATGCTCAAGCAGCGCCTTGGTTCTTCAACCTGGCTTATGTGTTTCCACCGTTTCCTCTGCTCCCTCGACTGATTGCCAAAATCAAACAGGAGAGAGCATCAGTGATTCTGATAGCACCTGCGTGGCCAAGCAGGACTTGGTATGCAGACCTAGTGGACATGTCATCCTTTCCACCATGGACTCTGCCTCTATGACAGGACCTTTTGAATTGAACGCTTGAATTTTGATTGAACGCTTGATTCTATCAAAGCGTGGCTTCTCCGAGTCAGTCATTGATACTTTAATACAGGCACGAAAGCCTGTTACCAGGAAAATCTACCACAAGATATGGAGTAAATATCTTTATTGGTGTGAATCCAAGAATTACTCATGGAGTAAGGTTAGGATTCCTAGAATATTGTTTTTTTCTCCAAGAGGGCTTGGACAAAGGATTATCAGCTAGTTCCTTAAAGGGACAGATTTCTGCTCTGTCTATTCTTTTGCATAAGCGTCTGGCAGAGGTTCCAGACGTCCAGGCATTTTGCCAGGCTTTGGTTAGAATTAAGCCTGTGTTTAAACCTGTTGCTCCCCCGTGGAGCTTAAACTTGGTTCTTAAAGTTCTTCAAGGAGTTCCGTTGGAACCCCTTCATTCCATTGATATTAAACTTTTATCTTAGAAAGTTCTGTTTTTGATGGCTATTTCCTCGGCTCAGAGAGTCTCTGAGCTATCTGCCTTACAATGTGATTCTCCTTATCTGAGTTTTCATGCAGATAAGGTAGTCCTGCGTAGCAAACCTGGGTTTTTACCTATGGTGGTTTCTAACAAGAATATCAATCAAGAGATTGTTGTTCCATCATTGTGTCCTAATCCTTCTTCAAAGAAGGAACGTCTTTTTCATAATCTGGACGTAGTCCGTGCCTTGAAGTTTTACTTACAAGCTACTAAAGATTTTCGTCAAACATCTACCCTGTTTGTCGTTTACTCTGGACAGAGGAGAGGTCAAAAAGCTTCGGCAACCTCTCTTTCCTTTTGGCTTCGGAGCATAATACGCCTAGCCTATGAGACTGCTGGACAGCAGCCCCTTGAAAGGATTACAGCTCATTCTACTAGAGCTGTGGCTTCCACCTAGGCCTTTAAAAATGAGGCCTCTGTTGAACAGATTTGCAAGGCCGCGACTTGGTCTTCGCTTCACACTTTTTCCAAATTTTACAGAGAAAGGTTCTTCAGGCAGTGGTTCCTTCCGCTTAATCCTGCCTTGTCCCTCCCATCATCCGTGTACTTTAGCTTTGGTATTAGTATCCCACAAGTAATGCATGATCCGTGGACTGGATACACTTAACAAGAGAAAACATAATTTATGCTTACCTGATAAATTTATTTCTCTTGTAGTGTATCCAGTCCACGGCCCGCCCTGTCCTTTTAAGGCAGGTCTAAATTTTAATTAAACTACAGTCACCACTGCACCCTATGGTTTCTCCTTTCTCTGTTTGTTTTCGGTCGAATGACTGGATATGACAGTTAGGGGAGGAGCTATATAGCAGCTCTGCTGTGGGTGATCCTCTTGCAACTTCCTGTTGGGAAGGAGAATACCCCATAAGTAATGGATGATCCGTGGACTGGATACACTACAAGAGAAATAAATTTATCAGGTAAGCATAAATTATGTTTTTTCATGGGTTCTCTGTTATCGGTCGTAGAGACTCATCTCCTACCTCCCTTTTCAGATCGACGATATACTCTAAAATTTACCATTACCTCTACTAAAGAACTGTTTTAGTACTGGTTTGGCTATCTGCTATATGTGGATGGGTGTCTTTTGGTAAGTATGTTTTCATTTACTTAAGACACTCTCAGCTATGGTTTGGCATTTTATGCAAATTATATAAAGTTCTAAATATATGTATTGTACTTACATGAACCTGACTCATGGCAAATATATTTCCTTCTGCAGACTGTCAGTTTCATTTTTGGGAATATAAACACTTTAAGAAATTTTTTTCTTACCTGGGGTTTAGTCTTTTTCAATTTGACTACTTTTGCATTTGCGGGTATTAGGCCCGCGGGTGCGTCAAATGTTAGACTTTATTACGTCATTTTTGGCGTGGGAAATTACGTTTTGACGCAACTTCATAATTTCCGGCGTCATACGTGACGTCGAGACCTTTCACACGGCGGCGTCATTAGTGACGCAAGTGTGTCATTTTCGGTCATTTTTGGCGCCAAAAAAGATTACGTTACGTTGTGCATCTTACTTGGCGCCAATTTTTCTTCATTATTTCAATACCCCATTGTTGTTTGCCTCCTGCTTTCTTTTCTATCAAGAGGCCTATGCTTTTGCATTTTTTCCCATTCCTGAAACTGTTATTTAAGGAAATAGATAATTTTGCTTTATATGTTGTTTTTTTCTCTTGCATTGAGCAAGATGTCCCAATCTGATCCTGTCTCTGAAGTTTCTGCTGGAACATTGCTGCCTGACATCGGTTAAGTGCATTTGTTGTAAAATTGTAGAAATTATTCCACCGAATGTCATTTGTAATAGTTGTCATGATAAACTTTTACATGCAGATAGTGTTTCTATCAGTAATAGTACATTGCCAGTTGCAGTTCCTTCAACTTCTAATGTGCATGATATACCTGTAAATTTTAAAGAATTTGTTTCTGAATCTATTATGAAGGCTTTGTCTGCATTTCCACCTTCTAATAAACGTAAAAGGTCTTTTAAAACTTCTCATTTAGCTGATGAAATTTCAAATGACCAACAACATAATAATTCATCCTCTTCTGATGAGGATCTATCTGAAACAGAAGATCCTTCCTCAGATATTGACACTGACAAATCTACTTATTTATTTAAAATAGAGTATATGCGTTCTTTATTAAAAGAAGTGTTAATTACTTTGGATATTGAGGTAACCAGTCCTATTGACGTTCAGTCTAATAAACGTTTAAATGCTGTTTTTAAACCTCCTGTGGTTTCCGCAGGTGTTTTTCCCATTCCTGAGGCTATTTCTGATATGATTTCTAGGGAATGGAATAAGCCAGGTACTTCCTTTATTCCTTCTTCAAGGTTTAAGAGATTGTATCCTTTACCAGCAAAATCTATAGAGTTTTGGGAAAAAATCCCCAAAGTTGATGGAGCTATTTCTACTCTTGCTAAACGTACCACTATTCCTATGGAAGATAGCACTTCCTTTAAGGATCCTTTAGATAGGAAGCTTGAATCTTATCTAAGGAAGGCCTATTTATATTCAGGTCATCTTCTCAGACCTGCTATTTCTTTGGGTGATGTTGCGGCTGCATCAACTTTCTGGTTGGAAAATTTAGCGCAACATGAATTGGATTCTGACATATCGAGCATTGTTCGCCTACTGCAACATGCTAATCATTTTATTTGTGATGCCATTTTTGATATTATCAAAATTGATGTTAGATCCATGTCTTTAGCTGTATTAGCTAGAAGAGCTTTGTGGCTTAAATCTTGGAATGCTGATATGACATCTAAATCTAGATTACTATCTCTTTCTTTCAAAGGTAATAATTTATTTGGTTCTCAGTTGGATTCTATTATTTCAACTATCACTTGAGGAAAAGGAGTTTTTTTGCCTCAGGATAAAAAAACCTAAGGGTAAATCTAAGGCTTCTAACCGTTTTCGTTCCTTTGTCAGAATAAGGAACAAAAACTCAATCCTCCTTCCAAGGAATCTGCTTCCAGTTGGAAGCCTTCCTCAAATTGGAATAAATCCAATCCATTTAGGAAACCAAAGTCTGCCCCTAAGTCCGCATGAAGGTGCGGCCCTCATTCCAGCTCAGCTGGTAGGGAGCAGATTAAGGTTTTTCAAGGATTTTTGGATAAAATCTGTCCAAAATCATTGGATTCAGAGCATTGTCTCTCAAGGGTATCGAATAGGATTCAAAGTAAGACCTCCTGTGGGAAGATTTTTTCTCTCACACATTCCTGTAAATCCAGTAAAAGCTCAGGCTTTTCTGAAGTGTGTTTCAGACCTGGAGTCTTCAGGGGTAATCATGCCAGTTCCTAATCAGGAACAAGGTTTGGGGTTTTATTCAAACCTATTCATTGTACCAAAGAAAGAAAATTTGTTCAGACCAGTTCTGGATCTGAAAATTTTGAATCGTTATGTAAGAGTACCAACTTTCAAGATGGTGACTATAAGGACTATTCTGCCTTTTGTTCAGCAAGGACATTATATGTCCACAATAGACTTGCAGGATGCATACCTTCATATTCCGATTCATCCAGAACACTATCAGTTTCTGAGATTCTCTTTTCTAGACAAGCATTACCAATTTGTTGCTCTTCCATTTGGCCTAGCAACAGCTCCAAGAATCTTTTCAAAGGTTCTGGGTGCCCTACTATCTGTAATCAGAGAACAGGGTATTGCGGATTTCCTTATTTGGACGATATCTTGGTACTAGCTCAGTCTTTACATACTGCAGAATCTCACACAAATCAACTAGTGTTGTTTCTTCGGAAACATGGTTGGAGGATCAATTTACCAAAAAGTTTCTTGATTCCTCAGACAAGGGTCACCTTTTTAGGCTTCCAGATGGATTCAGTGTCCATGACTCTGTCTCTAACAGACAAGAGATGTTTAAGATTGGTCGCAGCATGTCAGCTTTTTCTGTCTCAGTCATTCCCTTCAGTGGCTATGTGCATGGAAGTTTTAGGTCTCATGACTGCAGCATCGGACGCAATCCCCTTTGCTCGTTTTCACATGAGACCTCTACAGCTTTGTATGCTGAATCAATGGTGCAGAGATTATACAAAGATATCACAATTAATATCCTTGAATCCCAATGTACGACACTCTCTGACATGGTGGATAGATCACCATCGTTTGGTTCAAGGGGCTTCTTTTGTTCGCCCAACCTGGACTGTGATCACAACAGATGCGAGTCTTTCAGGTTGGGGAGCTGTTTGGGGGTCTCTGACAGCACAAGGGGTTTGGAAATCTCAAGAGGCGAGATTACCAATAAATATTTTAGAACTCCGTGCAATTCTCAGGGCTCTTCAGTTCTGGCCTCTACTAAAGAGAGAACCGTTCATTTGTTTTCAGACAGACAATATCACAACTGTGGCTTATGTCAATCATCAGGGTGGGACTCACAGTCCCCAAGCTATGAAAGAAGTATCTCGGATACTTGCTTGGGCGGAATCCAGCTCCTGTCTAATCTCTGCGGTGCATATCCCAGGTGTAGACAATTGGGAGGCGGATTATCTCAACCGCCAGACTTTACATCCAGGGGAGTGGTCTCTCCATCCAGATGTGTTTTCTCAGATTGTTCAGATGTGGGGGCTTTCAGAGATAGATCTCATGGCCTCTCATCTAAACAAGAAACTTCCCAGATACCTGTCCAGGTCCAGGGATGTTCAGGCGGAAGCAGTGAATGCGCTGACACTTCCTTGGTGTTATCAACCTGCTTACATCTTCCCGCCTCTAGTTCTCCTTCCAAGAGTGATTTCCAAAATCATCATGGAACAGTCTTTTGTGTTGCTGGTGGCTCCAGCATGGCCACACAGGTTTTGGTATGTGGATTTGGTTCGGATGTCCAGTTGCCCGCCTTGGCCACTTCCGTTGCGGCCGGACCTACTATCTCAAGGTCTGTTTTTCCATCAGGATATCAAATCATTAAATTTGGTATGGAAATTGAACGCTTAGTTCTAAGTCATAGAGGTTTCTCTGATTCAGTAATTAATACTATGTTACAAGCTCGTAAATCTGTCTCTAGAAAGATTTATTATAGAGTTTGGAAGACTTACATTTCATGGTGTTCTTCTCATAATTTCTCCTGGCATTCTTTTAGAATTCCTAGAATTTTGCAGTTTCTTCAGGATGGTTTGGATAAGGGTTTGTCTGCAAGTTCCTTGAAAGGACAAATCTCTGCTCTTTCTGTTTTATTTCACAGAAAAATTGCTATACTTCCTGATATACACTGTTTTGTACAGGCTTTAGTTCGTATTAAGCCTGTCATTAAGTCAATTTCTCCTCCTTGGAGTCTTAATTTGGTTCTGAGGGCTTTACAGGCTCCTCCATTTGACCCTATGCATTCTTTGGACATTAAACTACTTTCTTGGAAAGTGTTGTTCCTTTTGGCTATCTCTTCTGTTAGAAGAGTTTCTGAGCTATCTGCTCTTTCTTGTGAGTCTCCTTTTCTGATTTTTCATCAGGATAAGGCAGTTTTGCGGACTTCTTTTCAATTTTTACCTAAGGTTGTGAATTCTAACAACATTAGTAGAGAAATTGTTGTTCCTTCTTTATGTCCTAATCCTAAGAGTTCTTTGGAGAGATTCTTACATTCTTTGGATGTGGTAAGAGCTTTGAAATATTATGTGTAAGCTACTAAAAATTTCAGGAAGACTTCTAGTCTATTTGTTTTATTTTCTGGTCCTAGGAAAGGTCAGAAAGCTTCTGCTATTTCCTTGGCTTCTTGGTTGAAACTTTTTTTTTTTTTTTTTTTTATACTTTTTATTAAAGTTTCGTAGAAGGCAAACATACAAAAAAATGTCATTGGAAAAAACACAAATACAGTGTATAGTTACATTGCATGACAATACATAAACCTAAAATACGCAACAATTGCCTTAAGACTTTAGACCTACTGATCAATTTTAACGGGCCACTCTAAGGCCTTATAATGATGTATTGTGGGTATGGTTATAGCAGGTAAATTTAAGTAGATTGGGATCACTCTTGGATCCGAGATGAGAAACTTTGTTTTATTCTTTTAATTTTTTATGATTAACAAAAAGGAAATGTCAATCAATCCTGCAAAGCTGGGGGGGAAACATATGGTCATTGTCGTATTGCAGTGCAGGATTTATGGAAATTAAATGAAGTCAAGGTGCGGTACAAGCAAGATACACCGCTCAGATAACCCTCCTAAGTTAGGAAGTATATTATTTGAAAATGGGAGGGGGGGGGGGGGAGGTGGTCATTGTAAAGTAACAGGTTATTGGTATGATGGGAGTACGCTAGGTCAAAGGAGCACTTAAATCTAGGGAACCAAGGGTTCAATGATTGCACATTTAGCGAAATTTATAGGGCTTATCTAAAATATAGTGCATGAAAAAGGCATAAATGATAAGAATAATGATGCAGGACCTGCCTGCCCGAAAAGCACTGCATTGAGCTGCAAGGTCTCGCTGCACCTCAGGTTATAACATCTTAGCAATTGGTAATATATTTATGAGCTAAGTAGGCAAGAGTATTATACTCTCTTTCATATATATGCCAGTTGGGATAAATTAGTTAATAAGGTGAGCACCGCAGTTAGTCCCTGGATACACTATGTAGGTAGCAAATAAGGTTTGGTAAGTCTGGGCAACAAACATCACCATAAATAGAAGGTCTACAAGCAGAAGTAAAAAGTGGGCTATGTGGGTTGCGCTGGAACCATTAAAACATAAAATATACCTATCTATAAAAGGCTGCTAATAAGGTAATAGGAGGTCCTATAGCTTGGAGTAACGCGGGAGCAAATGACACACTGTGAGGAGAATAGACGCCAATATTGGGGGAACACCATGACAATAGAAGGATATATCTATTAAACATAATGGAACACCAACATTTCTAGACATTGATTATGGAGGCGTAGTCCCGGCCGCTGACCACGCCTGTACAACCAAGGTAAATAGGAGAAAACAATGCAAACAATTGTACGTATATATATGGGTGTCCATCACTAGAAATAATGAGCCTTGCAGGTAGGGTAGGGGGAGAACAGTAATCATCTCCTGCATAAGCTATACCACACTATCCCTAAAGTAATTAACTAAGATAGCAGAGAGTTGGACTAGGAACAGTTAGACTGTGTAACAGTATAGGTTAGGACATTCTAGTGTAAATCTTTGCTGGCTCTGTAGCAGTATAAATAGATAGTTCCACCTTCTTGTGATGTATGGATCGGAAGCATCAGATTTCAAGTTAAGCTGTAAATATATACATTCTAAAGGGGATGGAGCAGTGCATGCTTAATCCAACAAATACAGAAACACGATGTGAGGTTCAAATATAACAAAATAACAGTACATTGCATTCATTTGACCCTACATAGAATAAAATGTCAAGAACAAATTTATATAGAATTAGAGCTCCCAACATAAACAAGAAGAATGAAAACATTTGTATGCTAAAAGCTTGAATATGCAGTAATAATAGGAACCATATGAACAGTATTTGGAGCACAAGGGAACTGGCGGTAAAACAGACTAGCTAAACCATGACATGTAAGCACCAAAAGCATTGTAGAAAACAACCGAAGGGTTGCAGTGTCAAGGCTGGTTTTTCATAGTATATGTCCACCTGTTTCATATCACAGAGGAGAGAAGTAAATTACCTCCATATGGAGAGTTGCCGAAAGTGACAGATACATATTTCGTCATTATAGTCCCCCTTAATCAGGTATGTTCACAGTCATTAGGGGCAATATGACCAACTGTGAGGGTTCTAGGTGAGTATGCAGTGGTACGGGAGAATCTTAGTTACAGAAGCAAAGTAAACCACTGCACATGCAAAAATGCATCAACCGACTCCTGCTTTAAGAGCTGCGAGGCCCAGGGGATGGAAGCGCTTCACTCGGCAATCACATTTGTGAAGTGTGCGGTGTGCCATCCAAGCTGCTTGCAACTGATCCCAATAGTCACTACGGAACGTGACACAGGATGCTTGGTATTCCTCTGTTACACTGCAGCCTGCAGCCTCGGGTGATATGCAATCCAGGCAAACACTGCTTGGGGACTGCGAGCGCTCCGGTGTGGAAATTTTGTCCCCTATGTCCGCCTCAGTCAAGTGGGTTGCTGCCATCAGATGGGTCATCTCCAGATAGTTTTGTGCTTGACGTTGAGTAGGCGGCGAACTCTGTGATAGCCTGGCTCCCCTATTCTCCGGTACAGGAATGAATGAGTGGGCAGCGTAGGTTGCAGATGCCGCTGCCGTTTGCTGGGGCTCCACCATGAGCTGACAGTCGAGCGCAATTCTACACCCATCCAGAAACAGATATATCACTTCCATAACGCGCTCTGCATCCTCCATGGTCGGGTATGGTAGTTGGCCCCTAGGTTGGGGATTAAAAAAAAAAAAAATAGAAGTGATAAGCTTTGTCAATTTTGTTCTCTTAATTGAAATTGCCGATTAGGCCACAAGATGGCTGCTATAGTCCACGCAGTCAGTGCCAGCCGCATCAAGGTTGCGGAGATATGTTTATGAGGTGTTTCTCTTGGTAAAAGTAGCTGTTAAGAACGGCTGCAGTTCCAGATCTTCTCTAGTAGCTTAATAAATAAATATATGAGCGCAGACGGTCGCTAACTTTATGTTTTAGATAAAGTATAGTAAGAGCTGCTGGAAAGTGCGACCGTCCGGTTTCAAAGCTGGCTCCGCCCCCTTGGTTGAAACTTTTGATTCATCAAGCTTATTTGGAGTCGGGTCAAACCCCGCCTCAGAGAATTACAGCTCATTCTACTAGATCAGTCTCTACTTCATGGGCTTTTAAGAATGAAGCTTCAGTTGATCAGATTTGCAAAGCAGCCACTTGGTCCTCTTTGCATACATTTACTAAATTCTACCATTTTGATGTATTTGCTTCTTCGGAAGCAGTTTTTGGTAGAAAAGTTCTTCAGGCAGCTGTTTCAGTTTGATTCTTCTGCTTTTTGATTTAAGTTTTTTTCTTTCAAAAGTGAAAATAACTTATTTTTGGGTTGTGGATTATTTTCTCAGCGGAATATGGCTGTTTTTTGTTTTATTCCCTCCCTCTCTAGTGACTCTTGAGTGGAAGACTCCACATCTTGGGTATTGATATCCCATATGTCACTAACTCATGGACTCTTGCCAATTACATGAAAGAAAACATAATTTATGTAAGAACTTACCTGATAAATTAATTTCTTTCATATTGGCAAGAGTCCATGAGGCCCACCCTTTTTATGGTGGTTATGATTTTTTGTATAAAGCACAATTATTTCCAAATTTCCTTTGTTGATGCTTTCTACTCCTTTCTTTATCACCCCACTGATTGGCTATTCGTTAAACTGAATTGTGGGTGTGGTGAGGGGTGTATTTATAGGCATTTTGAGGTTTGGGAAACTTTGCCCCTCCTGGTAGGATTGTATATCCCATATGTCACTAGCTCATGGACTCTTGCCAATATGAAAGAAATGAATTTATCAGGTAAGTTCTTTCATAAATTATGTTTTTTTTGCCTCAGGATAAAGATCTAAGGGTAAATCTTAAGCTTCTAACTGTTTTCGTTCTTAAATAAGGAACAGAAACCTAATTTCTCCAACATTGGTGTGTCCGGTCCACGGCGTCATCCATTACTTGTGGGAAATATTCTCCCCCACAGGGAAAGGCAAGGAGAGCACACAGCAAGAGCTGTCCATATAGCTCCCCCTCTGGCTCCGCCCCCCAGTCATTCTCCTTGCCGCTCTGAACAAGTAGCATCTACCACAGGGATGGCGAGGAGTTTGTGGTGTTAGTTGTAGTTTTTTATTCTTCTATCAAGAGTTTGTTATTTTAAAATAGTGCTGGCTTGTACTATTTACTCTATAACAGAAAAGTGATGAAGATTTCTGTTTAAGAGGGCTATGATTTTAGCAGACAGTAACTAAAATCCATTACTGTTATCACGCAGGACTGTTGAAACAAGAGAACTTCAGTTGGGGGTAACAGTTTGCAGACTCATCTGCTTCAGGTATGACTAGTCTCCTTCTAACAACACAGGCTAATGCTAGATGACAGTCATATTTCCCCTCAGGGAAAAGGGTAAGCCATTTTTCTTTCACCTCAGCAAAAAAGATAACAGGCTTCCCCTTTTTGTTTTTTATGCTGGTAGACACTGTTAGGGGCAAAATCGATTGGTTTTTATTACAATATGATACCATTTGAAATATTTTATAAGCTCACATACACTGGGGAACGTTTTTTATTGATCTGGCTTGTTTTAGACACCTAAATCTAGTCAGGAAGGCCCCTTCACTCTAGTGTGCTGAGGGAGGAAGCCTCATTTTGATGCTTCAGCTGCACAGTTGATTTACAAGGCAGTGCATGCAGATAGGGTCCTGTGGCTCAGAAAGTGACTCCAAAAGGCTTTTTTCTGTGAATGGTGACCCCTAAGGAAGGTAAAAAGCTGCAACAAGGCTGTAGCAGGGATTGTAGTGTATAAAAATGGTTAAATCCAACAATTAGCTCCGGTTTGCTTGTTTTAAGAGCTAGAGTCTCCATATTTCAGAAAAATCGGATATTGCCTTCATAGTTTTTTGAACATTCAGAAATAAAGGTGTCATTTTATCATTTAAAGAGACAGTAACGTTTTTGTTTAAAATCGTTTTTATTGCATTGTTTGCCTGCCTAAATCTGTTTAACATGTCTGTTCCATCAGATAACCTATGTTCTGTGTGTATAGAGACAAATGTGGTTCCCCCTTCGAGTGTTTGTGATAATTGCGCCATAGCGTCCAAACAAAATCAGGACAGCTCTGTTATTTTTCATAATGTTGCCCAAGATGATTTATCTAATGAAGGTAGTGGGGATAGCTCTACATCCTCTCCTTCTGTGTCTACACCAGCTTTGCCCGCGCAGGCGACACCTAGCGCGCCAGTGCTTATTTCTATGCAACAATTATCAGTAGTAGTGGATAATTCTATAGCAAATCTTTTATCCAAACTGCCAGCTTTTCAGAGAAAGCGTGATTGTTCAGTTTTAAATACAGATAAAAAGGATGAACAATCAGACGCTGACGATGCCTTATCTATTTTACCCTCGCATCAATCGGAATTGGCTGTAAGGGAAGGGCTGTCTGAGGGTGAAATTTCAGATTCAGGAAAAATTTCTCAACAGGCAGAACCTGATCTAGTGGCATTTAAGTTTAAACTAGAACATCTCCGCGCTTTGCTTAAGGAGGTATTAGCTACTCTGGATGACTGTGATTCCATGGTAGTACCAGAGAAGTTGTGCAAATTGGACAAATTTTTAGAGGTCCCAGTGCACGACGACGCTTTTCCAATACCTAAGAGGGTAGCGAACATAGTGGAAAAGGAGTGGGAGAAGCCAGGTGTACCCTTTGCCCCACCTCCTATATTTAAGAAAATGTTTCCCATAGTAGACCCTAGAAGGGACGCATGGCAAACGGTCCCGAAGGTTGAGGGAGCTGTTTCAACACTAGCGAAGCGCACAACTATTCCTATAGAGGACAGTTGCGCTTTCAAAGATCCTATGGATAAAAAATTGGAAGGATTGCTTAAAAAGATTTTTGTTCAGCAAGGGTTCATCCTTCAACCAGCTACGTGTGTTATTACTGTCACTTCAGCGGCGTCCTTTTGGTTCGAAGAACTAGAAAGGTCGCTCCAGAAAGAGACTTCCTATGAAGAAGTCATGGACAGAATTCACGCATTAAAGTTAGCTAATTCCTTTATATTGGATGCCGCCTTTCAAATAACGAAATTGGCGGCGAAAAACTCAGGTTTTGCTATAGTAGCGCGGAGGGCGCTTTGGCTAAAATCCTGGTCGGCAGATGTGTCGTCCAAGACTAAGTTACTGAATATTCCTTTCAAGGGTAAGACCCTTTTTGGGCCGGAATTGAAGGAAATTATTTCAGACATCACTGGGGGTAAGGGCCATGCCCTCCCACAGGATAGGCCTTTTAAGGCTAAGAACAAGTCTAATTTTCGTTCCTTTCGGAATTTCAACGGACCGGCTAATAACTCCACTGCCGCTAGACAAGAAGGTAACGCGGCCCAGCCCAAACCCGCTTGGAAGCCCATGCAAGGCTGGAACAAGGGTAAACAAACCAAGAAACCTGCTGCTGCTACCAAGACAGCATGAAGGGGTAGCCCCCGATCCGGGACCGGATCTGGTAGGGGGCAGACTATCTCTCTTCGCTCAGGCTTGGGCAAGAGATGTTCTGGATCCCTGGGCACTAGAGATAGTTTCCAAGGGATACCTGTTAGAATTCAAGGGACTTCCTCCAAAGGGAAGGTTCCACCTGTCTCGCTTATCTTCAGACCAGATAAAGAAACAGGCATTCTTACATTGTGTAAGAGATCTATCAAAGATGGGAGTGATAAACCCAGTCCCCTCCGGGGAACAAGGTCTAGGTTTTTACTCAAACCTGTTTGTGGTTCCCAAAAAAGAGGGAACTTTCAGGCCAATTCTGGATTTAAAGATATTAAACAAGTTCCTCAGAGTTCCATCCTTCAAGATGGAAACCATTCGGACAATCTTACCGACAATCCAGCAGGGTCAATTTTTGACTACCGTGGATCTAAAGGATGCGTATCTGCATATCCCAATCCACAAATCTCATCATCAGTTCCTGAGGTTCGCCTTTCTGGACAAATATTACCAGTTTGTGGCTCTTCCATTCGGTTTAGCCACCGCTCCCAGAATTTTCACAAAGGTGCTAGGGTCCCTTCTAGCGGTCCTAAGGCCGAGGGGCATCGCTGTAGCACCTTATCTAGACGACATCCTAATCCAAGCGTCGTCCCTTTCCAAAGCGAGGGCTCATACAGACATTGTGTTGGCCTTTCTCAGATCTCACGGGTGGAAGGTGAACATAGAAAAAAGTTCACTGTCACCGTCCACAAGGGTTCCTTTTCTGGGAACAATAATAGATACTGTGGAAATGAAGATCTTTCTCACAGAAGTCAGAAAGGCAAAGCTTCTAAAAGCTTGTCGAGTTCTTCATTCTATTCCTCAACCCTCCATAGCTCAATGCATGGAAGTAATAGGACTAATGGTCGCAGCAATGGATGTGGTTCCTTTTGCTCGAATTCATCTAAGACCATTACAGCTATGCATGCTCAATCAGTGGAATGGGGACTATACAGACTTGTCTCCCCAAATTCAAGTAGATCAGGTAACCAGGGACTCACTTCTCTGGTGGTTGACCCAGGATCACCTGTCTCAGGGAATGAGTTTCCGCAGACCGGAGTGGGTCATCGTCACGACTGACGCCAGCCTCTTGGGGTGGGGCGCGGTCTGGGACTCCCTGAAAGCTCAGGGCCTATGGTCGCGGGAAGAGTCGCTTCTCCCGATAAACATTTTGGAACTAAGAGCTATATTCAATGCGCTCCTGGCTTGGCCTCAGCTAGCGGAAGCCAGGTTCATAAGATTTCAGTCGGACAACATAACGACTGTTGCGTACATCAATCATCAGGGGGGAACAAAGAGTTCCCTAGCGATGAAGGAAGTAACCAAGATAATCCAATGGGCAGAGAATCACTCCTGCCATCTATCTGCTATTCACATCCCAGGAGTAGACAACTGGGAGGCGGACTATTTGAGTCGTCAGACTTTCCATCCGGGGGAGTGGGAACTCCATCCGGAGGTCTTTGCTCAGTTAACCCAATTATGGGGCATTCCAGACATGGATCTAATGGCGTCCCGTCAGAACTTCAAGATACCTTGCTACGGGTCCAGATCCAGGGATCCCAAGGCGACTCTAGTGGATGCATTAGTGGCGCCTTGGTCGTTCAACCTAGCATATGTGTTTCCACCGTTTCCTCTCCTTCCCAGGCTCATAGCCAGGATCAAACAGGAGAAGGCCTCGGTGATTCTGATAGCTCCTGCGTGGCCACGCAGGACTTGGTATGCAGACCTGGTGAATATGTCATCGGCTCCACCATGGAAGCTACCTTTGAGACAGGATCTTCTAGTACAAGGTCCATTCGAACATCCAAATCTAGTTTCTCTGCAGCTGACTGCTTGGAAATTGAACGCTTGATTTTATCCAAGCGTGGGTTTTCAAATTCTGTGATAGATACTCTGGTCCAAGCCAGAAAACCTGTGACTAGAAAGATTTACCATAAAATATGGAAAAGATATATCTGTTGGTGTGAATCCAAAGGATTCTCCTGGAGTAAGATTAAAATTCCAAAGATTCTCTCCTTTCTCCAAGAAGGTTTGGATAAAGGGTTGTCAGCTAGTTCTCTAAAAGGACAGATTTCTGCATTATCCGTCTTGTTGCACAATCGACTGGCAGCTTTGCCAGATGTACAAGCTTTTTGTTCAGGCTTTGGTTAGAATCAAGCCTGTTTACAGACCCATGACTCCTCCTTGGAGTCTAAATTTAGTTCTTTCAGTTCTTCAAGGGGTTCCGTTTGAACCTTTACATTCCATAGATATTAAGTTATTATCTTGGAAAGTTCTGTTTTTGGTTGCTATTTCTTCTGCTAGAAGAGTTTCTGAATTATCTGCTTTGCAGTTATTGAAGATTAATTATTAATTTTGGAATATAATATTTATATTAATAATAATAATGGGGGAACTTCCGGGCAGCGGCCATGATAGGCTGCAAAATCTTCAGCTCCTCTAACTCTCTGTTCCAAATTGAGTAAAACTCCTTCTTTATCATCCCATTACCTATACTTTTTGGATTAAGGATACACAGCATAGAACGCTCTCCCATTTCATAACGTTATTTTTGGAACTAAGACCATACACAGCATCCCGGCATGACTTAAGGATTGCGGCCTACCATCCCACAACCCCCCGGCGGGAGGCCGTTGCACTCCTGTTGTTACTATGCAGTGATACACCGCAAACACACTGCAAAAATATATGCCTGGACTATTGCATGCTGACTATCCCCTGAGGACAATATATCTACTATGGATCCCATTTACCTCCTAAACGAAATAAGCTGTTTGCTCCTACGCTATCGAGAGGAATTCTCTGAGGCACTCTGCAAGCTATCAAACACCCCCTCAGAAGCTACCACTTTAAATACAACCTTACCAACCCCGACAAGCGCCCCAGAGGATCGGAGCGCAGTGACTAGCTCGGATGGCGAACTATTATCTCCTCAGAGTCCCATGCCTATGGGGTTAGTGCTTTTGCCAACCATAGCGGAGGAGCCGGAGAATGAAAACATCATAGAGCTAAGAGCATCCCCCGCACTACCTATGCACTGCCGTGCTGGAGCTATTGATCACATCGAAGCTGAATTTGCAGAGTCCCAGCTGTGTCATGCAACGGGTCAGAAGATAACCCTGAAAAGGCTAGAAAACTTCACGAGCAACCCGGGTCCAGACACTCAAGACAGAAGTGGCGATCCAGCATCATACTCATGGTCTCAACCACCTTTGACGCCACTCTCTGTTATCAGCCTGGCTGGGCTGATTCCACTAAGACCACAATACCTGGTAATGTTTAGAAGCCGAAGGTGGCCTGACAGAGGACGCTTTACTCAGATGGCGTCGCTTCTGTTAGCTAAGGGGAGCGTGCCAGGGTCGATACTCCACACACAACAGCAGCCGGTGGGTTGTGCAGATACCATGGCTAACGCCCGGATCATGAAGACAGGGGTAGGTTGATGAGGCTTATCGACCGCAAGTGCTAATCTGCAGCTGGTATGTTATGGAGCCCACTGCTCATCTAATTATCATTAGACTGCCAAGTTTGTGGACATATTTTCCAAAGCACGGCTCCCTTTCCCTATAATTGCTAACGAACGGTAACTATGACTTAATGAGAGCAACAGAACTTGAAACACGGAGATACTCCATCTTATATTACCCTCTGAACACCTGTTTACTGGATGCTTATACTGTTTTTACAATTTTCAATAAGACTGCTATGCTTGGTTACCTAGTATGGGTCTGAGGGGTGTTGGGTTCGATGTTTAGATGATTTGCATGTAATTTTATATTTTATTTTCAGTTTGTCACTTGCTAATTTTAAGAATGATTCTATCACTTTATCATATAGGGTTTATCATAGTGCTTTGAGTTTGTGTATTATATTAATGTGCAGCCCTTCCTTATGGTCCTAGGCCAGTATCCAGCATAAATATGTTTGTCCTCTCACCATCACCCTGATCCCATATGAAGGTATCTCTTTTGAGGAATGTTGTTGTTTAACCACTTAGATATCTCATCAAGAGCCAGCCCAAGACTTCATCTACATCTCCTCATCTGAACACATGTGGTAATATAATTGATACGTCTCACATTGCAATAACCTCACTGATCTCTTGGTAAAACATCCCTCACTATCTAATACATATGGGCTGGTCATACTGTGTAGTCATCACTGATTTCACTGAGTTCTCTGAGATGTTTGCTAAGTACACTGATCGTAGTAAAGTCAGAAGCATTGGGTTTGCTGGAACGCTATTTCTAGGCTTGCTTTTACCAGTACTATATTTTATTTCTTACAAGAACTATATGTAGAGTCCCAGACCAGCAAATGGCATTACTAATATACCTATTTTGCTTCATGGTTACCCTAGAAAATGATCCTTGGGCCTTTTTACTAGTCTTTGGAGGTCACCGCCTACGGCCGGGGCGGTGCGATCTAACATTCATTGCCATCCGAGGATCCCCTTTTTATAAACATCTATGTAAATGTATGTCTGGGTAGCTTTATTCGTCTTGCTTGCTGTATAAATTTACTGAGCAAGGAATTAGCACACTACAATCCGCCAATATGAGTGACTTAGTATATAAGGCCTTCATAGTTTATAGACTTAGCACTTAGTGACTACCACCAATGCATCTCATGGAAAGTTGAACTCAACATACTCCATAATTAGGATATGGCTATATGTTACCATTTCTATCGCACTCCTCTAGTCTTAAGGTCTTTAATTCTCATCTTTAAATATGAGATGTTTGCACATCATGAGTAGAACTACTAGCCGATTCTCAAATGGTTGTCAAGGGAGCTGGTACTGCTTTGACACTAAAAAAAAAATGACACACTCTCTTGCAACTCATACTATATATTTAGACTCCCATATAACCTGCATATTCCAGATTCCATATTGTCTCCCTTAGGGCTAAAGAGGGGTTTTTGAAATAGGTCTTGGTCCACATGTAAGGTTTTTATTTCATAGTTATGGTTACGGTTTACATTCAATTAGGGGATAGTCGGCTATTTTTCACATAAATATATCATTACCATGTTATCTTTTTTTTATTACATACTATTTAAAGTGTGCATAACCTAGTGCATAACCTACGTTAATTATTAGAAAATGAGGTTTGTTTGGGGGCCCAAAAGTGGTCTCCCTTATTTCATGGTAACCTTCTCTAACTGGCTGAAACTACTTAGATATGAGGTCCAAGAGAGGCCTCCTAAGATCAATAGAAGGTTCACGTTTAAATTGGCAAATCACCATAATACACCAGAGTGGTTTACTAATGCTTATTTTCTTGTTTTTGGATTGCCTGTATACACTCGCTATTGTATAGTACTTGAAACTCCTTGTATTTGCTAACTGTGTATGATGTACTTTCTTTTTATCCTGTGATTTGTCTGTTGAAACCTCAATAAAAATATAAAAAAAAAAAAAAAAAATACTATTAGAACAATAAGCAGAATATGCAATGATTCAGTTATTGGTGCTGACTGACTAACAGCCTAAAACATCTAATAGCCTCATCATATGTATAAAACATACATGCCGGATCTTATACCTTAATGGACACGACAAGTTCTAATACCCGAGTGGTCGCCAATTATTGAAGATTAATTATTAATTTTGGAATATAATATTTATATTAATAATAATAATAATAATAATAATAACTATTATTTATGAAATGATTTGCTTGTGAGAAAGACAGCTTAATATAACAACTTTATTAGTCACAGCACCCAAAATCTTAGATCACACGATATAATATTCTATGCTTCTTTATATGGTACCATTAATATGAGTTACATTAAATACATTGCATAAAACACATTGACATAACTGCATACAATTACTTACATCAAATGCAAACAGACATAAAAACAACCTTATAGCTATAAAGTAAATAAGTGCATAATATAATTACCTCTGGGCCCAGTAAGAGGTTGCCTACTTGTCTCCTTTCTCTTTCCTCCTCTCTCTTCTTCTCCTCTCTACTCCTACATCTTATATACCTTTTAAATGACAAGCCTCTTCAGCTAATACTTCCCAAAATGGATAATAGTGGGTATCCATTTTGGGTTAGCCTTTGAATGTGATTGGTTAGTATAATTCTGAGATATATTTTTGTATTTCTGCACTTCTAGCTATTTCTGACTTTTGAATAGCTGTTTCTTAGGCCACCAGTTGCGCTATTAATCATGCTCCTGACATGGCTTCTGGCCTGGACTTTATTTTAACTAAAGGAATTTATTGCTTTATTCTTGTAAATGAACAGGTGTGTTCTTGGGAAGTTGTAGTATTTGAAACACACACAAACACACATATATATATATATATATATATATATATATATATATATATATATATATATATATATATATATACACACACACACGCACACAAATACATATATACAATTTGATGATATTTAGCCAATTACTCATATTGTAACAGTCGCCCCCTTGTGGCCATGAGAAAATTTTTGATTGGCCACACCTTATGAGAGTAATTGCTTATGTCTCATTTCTGTTAATATTCTTAATTTCCTCCGCTGTTTCCTCATAATGTATCTAATATGAATTATCAATATGATTAGTGTGATAACCAAACACATTTGTACAAGTAGTAGACATTTCATCCCAATTTCCACCCATGAATTGGTTGTTGCTAGTTCAAAATCCCCATCATGTAATAGTTCATTAAGTTTTACATCTGCCTTCTCTATCATGTTGCTTATGTGCATGATATGAGTGTCTTTTCTTTCTAAAAGTTTTTCTAAATTTAAGGATAGGGAATCTATGTGCACATTGAAAATGGGAATGTAGTCCTCAGGATTGGGGATAGGATTGCTATCCAGTATATTTTCTTCGCCATAGACAGGTACAGGTGTAATTACAGTATTACCAATGGTAGTGTACTCATGTGGAGTGAAACAAAAATTTGGGTTAGATATTGGACACAACTGGCCCCCATAGAGATACTCCCTATAGTTTGTGACAATACAGTACTGTCCGTCCATATTGTATGTGGCCTTCACCATAGGAGTCCTCCATTTTGTTAGCTGTATAGGACATGTGGCTTCCTCTGGTCAAAAACAGGAAGTGACATAGTGAAGGAAACATACAGAATATCATTCAATGAGCAGGATCCTGGCTTGCCACGACAATAATCAGCACCTCTATTTGGGTGTGGTGTCACAATACCTAAATTTCTAATAGTGGAGGTAGGCAAAGGCCTACACCCAATTCCTGAAGAGCCTCTTACACTATTCACTCCACTCCTGTTATAGGATTGAGGACAATACCATCTAGTAAGATCCCTGTCTCTTAAGATGTCTGGGACTTTTCCTGATTGTATGTCTTTGACTACATTTGTGATTGTGGTGAGGATATAACTACCATATGCAGTACAAATTATCTCTCTACCCCTCTGATTCATTGTTCTCTCCTTATTATTTAATTCAATGATCTCATTAATTTTATCTTGAGTTTTGGAGAACAATTCCGCAATATCATGCATATTATACACAGTGAATTTTTCCTCTTTAGCCAGACCCTCAATACCTTGCAGAACAGGTTTTAAAACATGTTGCCCTTCTTGCTGTTCAAAATTGCCTATGTGTCTACGTATTACTTCCAAATCAGCCCTATTC
This sequence comes from Bombina bombina, assembly GCF_027579735.1. Lineage (NCBI taxonomy): Eukaryota > Metazoa > Chordata > Amphibia > Anura > Bombinatoridae > Bombina > Bombina bombina. The sequence continues at coordinate 573,238,806 of NC_069499.1, forward strand.
CAAATTGACATCCCAGATCCAAAAAGACCAGGGATGGTCCCAATGATCCCATCTAAAGTTTGGAGTTTTCTAGATCTAAAAATACCTTTTTGGGGAGGGCTGTCCCGTCTTGCAAATGGGTCTTGAGTTCTGCTGTGATAACTGGCAACAATATCTACTAATAAAGAAGCATAGAATAACGATACATTGGTATTTGCGCAGACTCCAACCTCTGCCATGTTCCATTTAGACAAATTTAAAACAATTGGCACATGCATGAACTGTACATTATTTAAAAGATTTCCAGGGATTGAGGTAGCAGTAAGCCCACAGGTTGGTCCTTCCTCTGTTTTTGGGCAGTCAGGGAAAATGGTGTTGGTAGGGGAAGAAAGTTCATTAATTTGAGTTGTTGTTATGGTACTTGTGGATAAAACTCTTGGGGACACCTTGAGAGTGAAGCTACCTGGAACATATTGATCCATTGTTGCTGAAGGATTAATAAAACTGGGTATAGAGAGAATAAAATTATAGGCCCATCTGCCATTGTCTGTTATTTTAGCTTCTTTAATCATTATGGATCCGTTTTGGAAAACTTCTATTCTGTTTTTGTATTTCATTGAATTTCCAGGTTTACCATTGTCCCAAGCTTTGTTGTCTTTGTCAGCAGGACCCCACCAGGATACACGTTCACTTCCTGTACCCTGCACGGCAATGGGAAGAATGACAGAGTCACCTTCATTACACTCAACAAGATTTTGTAGCTTTTGGATTGATATAATTGCTTTGCTGCTTATTGGCCTGGATATGCTTACGAGCACGAGCAGAAACAGGATTCTTGTCATTCTGTAAAAGCAGAAAAAGAAATAAACAAAATTAGTTGTTTGCCTCCTCCCCTCTGAATGTTTTGAGCTGATTGGCATGGACCCATTTATCCTGTGTTTTATTTTTGTCTGTTATTCTCACTTTGTACACTGAGGGGCTTAGCTTGTCTATGATTACAAATGGCCCTCTCCATTTCTTAAAGAGACAATGGTCAGCCGGGCGAAATTCAAGAAGCATGACCTTGTCACCGACTTCCCAGCAACTTTCCCTCACTCCTTTATCGAATTGGGCCTTAGCCTTCTGATGGGCTTTTCCTAGCTGCTGTGCTGCAAACAAATGAATTTCCTTAAGGGCCTCTTCCAATTTAATTAAATACTGGTCTAATGATAATCTATCAATAGTAGGGGTATGCAAATCTACCCATAGGTGTTCTGGTAATCTCATTTGTCTGCCTGTCATTATCTCAAAGGGAGTTAGCTGTGTAGCTGAGGATGGTGTAGCCCTGATAGCCATTGACACTAGAGGTAACAGATTATCCCAATTTTTTCCATTTATGTGTACAAATTTCCTAAGCATTGTTTTGATCTGTCTATTGGCTCTTTCTACTTGACCTGAGGATTCTGGGTGATATGGGATGTGGAAGTTTTGTTTTACCCCTAACATCTGTAAACATGTTTGCATTACTTTCCCAGTGAAGTGTGATCCCTGATCTGATTCCACAGACGTGGGTAAACCCCATCTAGTGAAGATCTGTTCAACTAGGATTTTAGCTGTTGCCTGTGCAGTGTTGTTCTTTACAGGAAATGTTTCTACCCATTTTGAGAAGAGGTCTGTAACTACTAGTATATATTTGTTGTTCCTAGCTGTTACAGGCAGAGGACCCATATAGTCAATTTGGAGGGCATTCCATGGGCCTTCTCTTCTTTTTAACCTAAGAGGGGCATTTACTTTTCTGGTTGGTGGGTTTACTTGGGCACAGACAATACAATTTTCACAATATTCCTGTACATCCTTAACCATATTTGGCCACCACCCCACTGTTTTAAGTCTCTGACCAGTTTTCTCTACTCCTTGATGGCCACCTATTGGAAGATCGTGAACTAGGTACATCATCTCTTTTCTGTAATCTTTTGGAACTACCCAAGTGACTTCATCTCCATTGTGAAGCAGAATGTTTTGATCCTTGGACAACTGTAGTGATTTTATGTGTCTAGCTAATATGTTTCCTTCTGAAATGTCCAGTACCTCATTTTTTAATCTCTGTATGATTTCATTGATCTCTGGGTCCTGTTTTTGTATTTCTGATATGTCTGGTGTGTCAGTTTCTGAAGTTTTTGTAAATGCACATACAGGGGCACATGTGTTTATTGTATTTGTCTCTGGAATTTGCCATATCTCCCCCCCTTGTGCCCCTTGTTTAGCTAACTGGTCTGCAGTATGATTTTGTTCGTAATAAGGTGAGTGAGGTGAATGACTTTTTACTTTACATACCCATGGTTGTTGTGCTAGACTCTTGGCTAAAGAGACAATGTATTGTAGGAGGTGTGCATATTTTAGAGGAGTTCCATCAGAGGACATGTAGTGATGTGTATGCCAGAAGGGCAGAAATTCAGTTAAAGCATTGCAAACCCAGGCCGAATCTGAGAATATTATGATTTCATTAGATTGCCCTTGGAGTAGTTCCAGAGTATGTGCGATTGCTGCTAGTTCAGCATATTGTGCTGATCTAACATTACATGACCTGTGCACAGACTGTGTCAGGTCCTCCCCAAAAATGTATATACCAAAACCAGCTACTGGGGACCCCTGATCATAGAAACATGAGCCGTCAGTGAATGCTTGGGTGGCTTGTGTTGGGACAGAGGTATCTAGGGAGAATGCTTTAAAAAATGATTCTGAGGCAGTAATGGGAAGAATGTCACATTCATGTGGCACACCTTGGTAAAGAAGACCATGGGCAGGGACTGATGGGTTTGTGCTTGCTTTTACAGTTATATCCCTATCCTGCAGTAATAGGGCCCAATGTGCAAGTCTGGCATTAGACACGTTACCATCTTTGATTCTATCTGTCAGAAGGAATCTGGTTGGTGTGTGGGTAGAATGTAAAATTATTGGATTTAGCCCTATGATGTATGTGAAGTTTTTAACTGCCCAAAAGGTGGTGAGGAGGTGTTTTTCGCAGACAGAATATTTTTGTTCCACAGGAGACAGGGACTTGGAGGCATATGCAACGGGCCTCTGTTGTCCATGTACTTCCTGAGCCAAAACAGCAGACATTGAGGTGTCTGATGATGCTGTTTCTGTGTGGTATGGTAACTGAGGGTTGGGATTGGCTAATGCTGGTGCTTTAGCAATTGATTCCTTTAGTGTGTGTACTGCAGTTGTGTGCTCTTGTGTCCATTCCCAAACAACATCTTTTTTTAAGAGGTCATAAAGGGGTGCAGCTATGTTAGCAAACTGGGGAATGAAATTTCTTGAGTAATTTACCAGTCCTAGGAAGGACCTCAGAGTCGGTATACTGACTGGGAGGTGTAGTCGAAGGATGGTTGTTACCTTATCTGCTGCTATGGTTCTCCCGTCACATGTGACTTTAATTCCCAGGAATGATACTGATTCCCTGAGTATCTGTGCCTTTGATGGATTACACTTCAAACCTTCATTTTTGAGGATGCTCAGGAGTTCCTCTAGTAGCTGTAAATGCTGCTCCTTGGTGCTTGTCGCTAGTAGCAAATCATCTACATACTGCAATAGATTCTTAGGTGAAGAAAAATTAGCCAAAATGTCTCTCATTTTTGCATGGAACAGTGAAGGTGAATTATGAAATCCTTGAGGGAGACAGGTGAAGGTATAGCTTTTGTCCAAGAATTTAAATGCAAATTTGTACTGGCATATTGGAGAAAGTGGCAGTGACCAAAATCCATTACTTATGTCTAAGGTACTGTACCATTTATGTTCAGGCCTAAGCATTTTTAAGACATCAGGAGATGATGCAACAGTGGGAGCACAACTAGGTGTGACATTGTTGAGTTTTCTGTAATCTATTGTTAATCTCCAGGACCCATCTGGTTTTTTAACAGGCCAGATTGGAGAATTATTTGTTGAAATGCATGGTCTGATCACACCCTGTTCCAAAAGTGATGTGATAGTTTCTTGTATGAAGCTTACAGCTTCTTCTGGGAAACTGTATTACTTTTGAGGAGGGGGATCAGGACCATGAACCTCAATCATTGTGTTAATTCTCCCACAATCATGCTTGTGTTTTGCAAATGCATCATAGTGTCTTTCAAGTATGGGTTTTATCAAAGTTATATCTGGGTGATCCTTAAACATTTGTAAAATGTCGTATGTGGCATTGTTTGGTTTTACTGCTGCAATTGCATGTGAATCTGAAATTACCACAGTTGCCCCCAATGAATCAGTACAACTTTGTAATAACACCAGGTTAGTAAAATCAAGCATGCATGCATTTGGTACAAGAAAGTCAGATCCCAGAAGATTAGTTTCATTTGGTAGTGAGGCTAAGGCAAAGGTTTGTGTGACATTGAGATTTCCTATCTGTATGTCTAATGGTTTTGATAGCATTGTGTCCACATTATTTCCAGCAAAACTTTGCAGATGTATTAGCTTCCCTGATGACAGAGATGAATTATGTGGTTGTTTGGTATTCAGAATAGATATGGCTGCCCCTGTGTCTATTAACATTGTACATTGATAGCCCCCAACTTGTGCTGACACCTGTGGACGTCCACATTTATCTAGTGTGATTGGTGCTATTATTGTTGGGGCCATTGATTGTCAATTCACACTATTTTGAGGAGTAGATGTTTGTTGAAGGGAATTACTGTTGTCTTTTTGCAAATATTCCTGTGTGTGGTGTACCCTATTTGGTGTTCTTGCATTGTAGTAATGATTTCCTTGTCCTAAGCCCTGCATTAGGTATTTTCCTCTGAGAGGTCTACCCCTAAAACCTGATTGATTGGTCCTATACCAATGTGGATTGTATGGAGTGTTCATTTCTCCTGGGGGATATGGGCCTTCCATCACTGTATTTTTGTTCCCAGTTTGTAAAGATGCCACCCTTTTTACTAGGTACCTATCATTCCTGTCCTGTAGTCTGCGTTGTTTATTTGCTTGCACTGCCTGAAAAGATCTCTGCATTAATTCTACAATCTTTGTATAGCTATGCTTTCTTTGATCTATTAGGTGTTCACATTTACTTTTAATTAATGGGTGAGAATTTTGTAAGAGGAGGCTTTTATATTCTGGGTCATTTCTGTCTACAGCCCTGCCATTGCCAATATGATATGCTGCCCACAGTCTATTAGCATATACAAGGGCGTTTTCCTCATTGTGTTGTGTTATTTGACAGGCTAGCATTATACCTACAGCTGAGGGATGCATGATTTTCTGTAGTTCCTCAACAGATTTTTCATAGCTGCCTTTACCTTCCTTAATAACATCAGGTAGTGCACACCAAACATTCATATCTATAGTTAGTTGTAATACTTTAACTTGATCTGAGGGATTGCTTACTCCTAGTAATTCACATCTTTGTTTAACAGTAGCTGCATGTGATGTTATATGCTCCCCTGTACTCATTTTTCCAATTGAGTCTGCTACTCCCATAAGTGTCTTGAGGGGCTGTGTGGGGTGTCTAATTTGGGGATGTGTGGAATGTACGGCTTCCCCTGCACTGTTAAAGCCTTGTAAGGTTTCTCCACTATCTAAAGTTGAGAAAGTGAGTGGTTTGAATGACACAGGGGTTACATGTGTTGTCATTGCCTCATCAGTGTCCTGTTCCTGATCAATGAATATGGAGCATTCCCCATTGACTATATCTCCCATGGCTATAGGCACACTGAAATCCTGATTATCTGTGTCTTCTTGTACCCAAGTGTAATCTCCTGGAGAGTATTCTAAATCATGTGTACCCATTTCATATGCACATACTGGAAATGGTGCAGTGGCTGCAGTGTTGTTAAAATGTATTCTGTCAGTAGCTGCTTTCTGTCCATTAAGAACTGAAATTTGTTGCAGCAGCTGTTTTTCTTTTTCTTTACAATGGGCATGGTCAATTATGTTACCCTTTTTAGTTTCAATTAACTGATCTTGCAAAACCTTATAAGCACTTACAATATCATTCCTTTCTGTTTTGGTCTCTATTAGTGTCCTTTCAAGTTCTGACACTTTGGTTTGTGCACATTTTAGTTTGTGTGTTGCGTCCTCTTGAGAGGTTTTAAGCATTTGATTCATAATATTAAGGGATTGTATCTGTGTTTCTAAATCTTCCCTTTTCTGTTGTTCAATTTTGACACAGCTTAAGGCTGACTCCAGCTGTCTCTGGTGTTGTTCTAAATTAGCATTAATTGCCAGGCATGCTGCATAAAGACCTGCAATTGCCATGCCTTTTTGTTTATTTTTATTTTTAGTTACACTTTTTTCATTTTTAAACAATTCCTGGACATAAGTCCAGGCATTTTCTTTCTCTTTGGCATCTTTAGCAAATTCTGTGCTTTTATGCTTAGTGATATATGAAAGAATAAAACTTTCTAATTCTGACATTATTTCCATATTTTTTTTTAATTTTTTTTTTATGTATATATTTATTTATTTACTTTGTTTAAACAAAAGTAATTCCCTTTTTTTTTTTTTTTTTTTTTTTTTTTGTATATCCTCCCCAGTAAGTTGGCCGGCACTTAAAGGTTCTTCTAATATACTATGCTTTAAAATATTATTTGGGAAATTTTAATTTTCAGTGTAGATCCTCTCCCTTATGTTCACTAGTCGTAAGGGTTACTCTAATCATACACTTTTTAAACAAAGAACTATATCGTGATTTTGTTAGCGTGGGGTAGGTTTTAAAACCTTTCCTTCATCTAATATCCTATCCGTTAGGTTTTCTTCCTAACCGAGATAGGCGTTGTTCAAAATTATGCTTCATTTCTCACAGACAAATTTTTTTATTAGAACAGTTTCAAAACAGCAAATCACATAATATACAATACTTTAGGCCTATATATATTAATGCAATAGTAATTGTTTTATTTCAAGGTGATAATTTAGCTTATGTCCACAAGATTTTAACTATTTATTTACATAGCTTCCTGTGGCTCATTGGAAAAATTAACAATTCAATACTAATTAATCCAGAAGTATATACTTACAGTACATGACCATGCATGATATAACTATATAAATTCTGGCTTATTGTTTTAATTAGAGGGGCCACAATACAATATTTCTATATCAAAGCAACATGTTGCTTACAAGTAAAAATGACTAGAATTTTATTCCACACAAAGGTGTGACTATTGCAGAAACATATATAAATGTATATTTAAACCCAAATATTTTATTAAAATAAATATTATAACCAAATTTAATCTGTGAGGATTCTTTGAATAGAAGTAATCGTTCCAAAAAGATATAACTTACTATTAGAACAATAAGCAGAATATGCAATGATTCAGTTATTGGTGCTGACTGACTAACAGCCTAAAACATCTAATAGCCTCATCATATGTATAAAACATACATGCCGGATCTTATACCTTAATGGACACGACAAGTTCTAATACCCGAGTGGTCGCCAATTATTGAAGATTAATTATTAATTTTGGAATATAATATTTATATTAATAATAATAATAATAACTATTATTTATGAAATGATTTGCTTGTGAGAAAGACAGCTTAATATAACAACTTTATTAGTCACAGCACCCAAAATCTTAGATCACACGATATAATATTCTATGCTTCTTTATATGGTACCATTAATATGAGTTACATTAAATACATTACATAAAACACATTGACATAACTGCATACAATTACTTACATCAAATGCAAACAGACATAAAAACAACGTTATAGCTATAAAGTAAATAAGTGCATAATATAATTACCTCTGGGCCCAGTAAGAGGTTGCCTACTTGTCTCCTTTCTCTTTCCTCCTCTCTCTTCTTCTCCTCTCTACTCCTACATCTTATATACCTTTTAAATGACAAGCCTCTTCAGCTAATACTTCCCAAAATGGATAATAGTGGGTATCCATTTTGGGTTAGCCTTTGAATGTGATTGGTTAGTATAATTCTGAGATATATTTTTGTATTTCTGCACTTCTAGCTATTTCTGACTTTTGAATAGCTGTTTCTTAGGCCACCAGTTGCGCTATTAATCATGCTCCTGACATGGCTTCTGGCCTGGACTTTATTTTAACTAAAGGAATTTATTGCTTTATTCTTGTAAATGAACAGGTGTGTTCTTGGGAAGTTGTAGTATTTGAAACACACACAAACACACATAAATATATATATATATATAATATATATATATATATATATATATATATACACACACGCACACAAATACATATATACAATTTGATGATATTTAGCCAATTACTCATATTGTAACACAGTGTAATCCACCATATCTGGTTTTTCATTCAGATAAGGTTGTTTTGCATACTAAGCCTGGTTTTCTCCAACATAGGTGTGTCCGGTCCACGGCGTCATCCTTACTTGTGGGATATTCTCTTCCCCAACAGGAAATGGCAAAGAGCCCAGCAAAGCTGGTCACATGATCCCTCCTAGGCTCCGCCTACCCCAGTCATTCTCTTTGCCGTTGTACAGGCAACATCTCCACGGAGATGGCTTAGAGTTTTTTAGTGTTTAACTGTAGTTTTTATTATTCAATCAAGAGTTTGTTATTTTAAAATAGTGCTGGTATGTACTATTTACTCTGAAACAGAAAAGAGATGAAGATTTCTGTTTGTATGAGGAAAATGATTTTAGCAACCGTTACTAAAATCCATGGCTGTTCCACACAGGACTGTTGAGAGGAATTAACTTCAGTTGGGGGAACAGTGAGCAGTCTTTTGCTGCTTGAGGTATGACACATTCTAACAAGATGATGTAATGCTGGAAGCTGTCATTTTCCCTATGGGATCCGGTAAGCCATTTTTATTCAGACAGTAAATAAGGGCTTCACAAGGGATTATTAAGACTGTAGACATTTTCTGGGCTAAATCGATATTTACACATATTTAGCCTTGAGGAATCATTTAATCTGGGTATTTTTTGTAAAATAATATCGGCAGGCACTGTTTTTGACACCTTATTCTATAGGGGCTTTCCCTAATCTTAGTCAGAGCCTCATTTTCGCGCCGGTATGGCGCACTTGTTTTTGAGAAAAGCATGACATGCAGCTGCATGTGTGTGGAGCTCTGATACATAGAAAAGTCTTTCTGAAGGCATCATTTGGTATCGTATTCCCCTTTGGGCTTGGTTGGGTCTCAGCAAAGCAGATTCCAGGGACTGTAAAGGGGTTAAATATAAAAACGGCTCCGGTTCCGTTATTTTAAGGGTTAAAGCTTCCAAATTTGGTGTGCAATACTTTTAAGGCTTTATGACACTGTGGTGAAATTTTGGTGCTTTGTTATCAAGTTTATGCCTGTTTAACATGTCTGAACTACCAGATAGATTGTGTTCTGACTGTGGGGAAGCCAAGGTTCCTTCTCATTTAAATAGATGTGATTTATGTCATAAAAAATCTAGTAAAAATGATGCCCAAGATGATTCCTCAAGTGAGGGGAGTAAGCATGGTACTGCATCATCCCCTCCTTCGTCTACACCAGTCTTGCCCATACAGGAGGCCCCTAGTACATCTAGCGCGCCAATACTCCTTACTATGCAACAATTAACGGCTGTAATGGATAATTCTATCAAAAACATTTTAGCCAATATGCCCACTTATCAGCGAAAGCGCGACTGCTCTGTTTTAGAAAATACTGAAGAGCATGAGGACGCTGATGATATTGTTTCTGAAGGGCCCCTACACCAGTCTGAGGGGGCCAGGGTGGTTTTGTCTGAGGGAGAAATTTCAGATTCAGGAAAAATTTCTCAACAAGCTGAACCTGATGTGATTACTTTTAAATTTAAGTTGGAACATCTCCGCGCTCTGCTTAAGGAGGTGTTATCCAATTTGGATGATTGTGATTATCTGGTCATTCCAGAAACACTATGTAAAATGGACAAGTTCCTAGAGGCCCCGGGGCCCCCCGAAGCTTTTCCTATACCCAAGCGGGTGGCGTACATTGTTAATAAAGAATGGGACAGGCCCGGTATACCTTTCGTACCTCCCCCCATATTTAAAAAATTGTTTCCTATAGTCGACCCCAGAAAGGACTTATGGCAGACAGTCCCCAAGGTCGAGGGGGCGGTTTCTACTCTAAACAAGCGCACCACTATACCCATAGAAGATAGTTGTGCTTTCCAAGATCCTATGGATAAAAAATTAGAAGGTTTGCTAAAAAAGATGTTTGTTCAGCAAGGTTACCTTCTACAACCAATTGCATGCATTGTCCCTGTCACTACAGCCGCGTGTTTCTGGTTCGATGAGCTAGAAAAGGCGATTATTAGTAATTCTTCTTCTTATGAGGAGATTATGGACAGAATTCGTGCTCTTAAATTGGCTAATTCTTTCACCCTAGACGCCACCTTGCAATTGGCTAGGTTAGCGGCGAAAAATTCTGGGTTTGCTATTGTGGCGCGCAGAGCGCTTTGGTTAAAATCTTGGTCAGCGGATGCGTCTTCCAAGAACAAATTGCTTGACATTCCTTTCAAGGGGAAAACACTGTTTGGCCCTGACTTGAAAGAGATTATCTCTGATATCACTGGGGGCAAGGGCCACGCCCTTCCTCAGGATAGGTCTTTCAAGGCCAAAAATAAACCTAATTTTCGTCCCTTTCGCAGAAACGGACCAGCCCCAAGTGCTACGTCCTCTAAGCAGGAGGGTAATACTTCTCAAGCCACTCCAGCCTGGAGACCAATGCAAGGCTGGAACAAAGGAAAGCAGGCCAAGAAACCTGCCACTGCTCCCAAGACAGCATGAGATGCGGGCCCCCGATCCGGGACCGGATTTGGTGGGGGGCAGACTCTCTCTCTTCACTCAGGCTTGGGCAAGAGATGTTCTGGATCCTTGGGCGCTAGAAATAGTCTCCCAAGGTTATCTTCTGGAAGTGATTCATCCTGTTCCATTAAAAGAACGAGGGATGGGGTTCTACTCCAATCTGTTCGTAGTTCCCAAAAAAAGAGGGAACGTTCAGACCAATCTTAGATCTCAAGATCCTAAACAAGTTTCTCAAGGTTCCATCGTCCAAAATGGAAACCATTCGAACAATCCTTCCATCCAGGAAGGTCAATTCTTGACCACGGTGGATTTAAAGGATGCGTATTTACATATTCCTGTCCACAAGGAACATCATCGGTTCCTAAGGTTCGCATTCCTGGACAAGCATTACCAGTTCGTGGCGCTTCCTTTCGGATTAGCCACTGCTCCAAGGATTTTCACAAAGGTACTAGGGTCCCTTCTGGCGGTGCTAAGACCAAGGGGCATTGCTGTAGTACCTTACTTGGATGACATTCTGATTCAAGCGTCGTCCCTTCCTCAAGCAAAGGCTCACACGGACATAGTCCTGGCCTTTCTCAGATATCACGGATGGAAAGTGAACGTGGAAAAGAGTTCTCTATCTCCGTCGACAAGAGTTCCCTTCTTGGGAACAATAATAGACTCCTTAGAAATGAGGATTTTTCTGACAGAGACCAGAAAAACAAAACTTCTAACTCTTGTCGGATACTTCATTCCGTTCCTCTTCCTTCCATAGCGCAGTGCATGGAAGTGATAGGTTTGATGGTAGCGGCAATGGACATAGTTCCTTTTGCGCGCATTCATCTAAGACCATTACAACTGTGTATGCTCAGTCAGTGGAATGGGGACTATACAGTCTTATCTCCGAAGATACAAGTAAATCAGAGGACCAGAGACTCACTCCGTTGGTGGCTGTCCCTGGACAACCTGTCACAAGGGGTGACCTCCCGCAGACCAGAGTGGTCATTGTCACGACCGACGCCAGTCTAATGGGCTGGGGCGCGGTCTGGGGATCCCTGAAAGCTCAGGGTCTTTAATCTCGGGAAGAATCTCTTCTACCGATAAATATTCTGGAACTGAGAGCGATATTCAATGCTCTCAAGGCTTGGCCTCAGCTAGCGAGGGCCAAGTTCATACGGTTTCAATCAGACAACATGACGACTGTTGCGTACATCAACCATCAGGGGGGAACAAGGAGTTCCCTGGCGATGGAAGAAGTGACCAAAATCATTCTATGGGCGGAGACTCGCTCCTGCCACCTGTCTGCAATCCACATCCCAGGAGTGGAAAATTGGGAAGCGGATTTTCTGAGTCGTCAGACATTGCATCCGGGGGAGTGGGAACTCCATCCGGAACTCTTTGCCCAAATCACTCAACTGTGGGGCATTCCAGACATGGATCTGATGGCCTCTCGTCAGAACTTCAAGGTTCCTTGCTACGGGTCCAGATCCAGGGATCCCAAGGCGACTCTAGTAGATGCACTAGTAGCACCTTGGACCTTCAAACTAGCTTATGTATTCCCGCCGTTTCCTCTCATCCCCAGGCTGGTAGCCAGGATCAATCAGGAGAGGGCGTCGGTGATCTTGATAGCTCCTGCGTGGCCACGCAGGACTTGGTATGCGGATCTGGTGAATATGTCATCGGCTCCACCATGGAGGCTACCTTTGAGACGAGACCTTCTTGTTCAAGGTCCGTTCGAACATCCGAATCTGGTCCCACTCCAGCTGACTGCTTGGAGATTGAACGCTTGATCTTATCAAAGCGAGGGTTCTCAGATTCTGTTATTGATACTCTTGTTCAGGCCAGAAAGCCTGTAACTAGAAAAATTTACCACAAAATTTGGAAGACATATATCTGTTGGTGTGAATCTAAAGGATTCCCTTGGGACAAGGTTAAGATTCCTAAGATTCTATCCTTCGAGAAGGATTGGAAAAAGGATTATCTGCTAGTTCCTTGATGGGACAGATTTCTGCCTTGTCTGTGTTACTTCACAAAAAGCTGGCAGCTGTGCCAGATGTTTATGCCTTTGTTCAGGCTCTGGTTAGAATCAAGCCTGTTTACAAACCTTTGACTCCTCCTTGGAGTCTCAACTTAGTTCTCTTACATTCCGTTGATATTAAGTTATTATCTTGGAAAGTTTTGTTTTTGGTTGCAATTTCTTCTGCTAGAAGAGTTTCAGAATTATCTGCTCTGCAGTGTTCTCCTCCTTATCTGGTGTTCCATGCAGATAAGGTGGTTTTACGTACCAAAAGTTGTTTCTAACAAAAACATTAACCAGGAGATAGTCGTGCCTTCTCTGTGTCCGAAACCAGTTTCGAAGAAGGAACGTTTGTTGCACAATTTGGATGTTGTTCGCGCTCTAAAATTCTATTTAGATGCTACAAAGGATTTTAGACAAACATCTTCCTTGTTTGTTGTTTATTCTGGTAAAAGGAGAGGTCAAAAAGCAACTTCTACACCTCTCTCCTTTTGGTTTAAAAGCATCATCAGATTGGCTTACGAGACTGCCGGACGGCAGCCTCCTGAAAGGATCACAGCTCCTTCCACTAGGGCTGTGGCTTCCACATGGGCCTTCAAGAACGAGGCTTCTGTTGATCAGATATGTAGGGCAGCGACTTGGTCTTCACTGCACACTTTTACCAAATTTTACAAGTTTGATACTTTTGCTTCTTCTGAGGCTATTTTTGGGAGAAAGGTTTTGCAAGCCGTGGTGCCTTCCATTTAGGTGACCTGATTTGCTCCCTCCCTTCATCCGTGTCCTAAAGCTTTGGTATTGGTTCCCACAAGTAAGGATGACGCCGTGGACCGGACACACCTATGTTGGAGAAAACAGAATTTATGTTTACCTGATAAATTGCTTTCTCCAACGGTGTGTCCGGTCCACGGCCCGCCCTGGTTTTTTAATCAGGTCTGATAATTTATTTTCTTTAACTACAGTCACCACGGTATCATATGGTTTCTCCTATGCAAATATTCCTCCTTAACGTCGGTCGAATGACTGGGGTAGGCGGAGCCTAGGAGGGATCATGTGACCAGCTTTGCTGGGCTCTTTGCCATTTCCTGTTGGGGAAGAGAATATCCCACAAGTAAGGATGACGCCGTGGACCGGACACACCGTTGGAGAAAGCAATTTATCAGGTAAACATAAATTCTGTTTTCTTCCAAAAGTTGTTTCCAACAAGAACATCAACCAGGAAATAGTTGTTCCTTCTTTGTGTCCGAATCCAGTTTCAAAGAAGGAACGTTTATTACACAATTTAGATGTTGTTCGTGCTTTAAAGTTCTATTTTGAAGCAACAAAAGATTTTAGACAAACCTCATCTTTGTTTGTCGTTTACTCTGGTAAGAGGAGAGGTCAAAAAGCTACTGCTACCTCTCTCTCTTTCTGGCTGAAAAGCATTATCCGCTTGGCTTATGAGACTGCCGGACGGCAGCCTCCTGACCGTATCACAGCTCCCTCTACTAGGGCTGTGGCTTCCACATGGGCCTACAAGAACGAGGCTTCTGTTGACCAGATATGTAAGGCAGCGACTTGGTCTTCTCTGCACACTTTTGCCAAATTCTACAAATTTGATACTTTTGCTTCTTCGGGGGCTTTTTTTGGGAGAAAGGTTTTGCAAGCCGTGGTGCCTTCCGTTTAGGTAACCTGATTTGCTCCCTCCCTTCATCCGTGTCCTAAAGCTTTGGTATTGGTTCCCACAAGTAATGGATGACGCCGTACACACCAATGTTGGAGAAAACAGAATTTATGCTTACCTGATAAATTACTTTCTCCAACGGTGTGCCCGCCCTGGTTTTTTAATCAGGTTGAAAAAAATTTCTTTATACACTACAGTCACCACGGCACCTTATAGTTTCTCCTTTTTCTCCTAACCGTCGGTCGAATGACTGGGGGGCGGAGCCAGAGGGGGAGCTATATAGACAGCTCTTGCTGTGTGCTCTCCTTGCCTTTCCCTGTGGGGGAGAATATTTCCCACAAGTAATGGATGACGCCGTGGACCGGACACACCGTTGGAGAAAGTAATTTATCAGGTAAGCATAAATTCTGTTTTCTTTTGCATGATGTACCGAGTCCACGGATTCATCCTAACTTGTGGGATATTGTCCTTCCTGACAGGAAGTAGCAAAGAGAGCACCACAGCAGAGCTGTCTATATAGCTCCCCCCTTAACTCCACCCCCTAGTCATTCTCTTTGCTGGCTCTAAGCAGGAAGAGTAAAGCGAAGAGGTGTTAAACTGTTAGTTTTATTTTATCTTCAATCAAGTGTTTGTTATTTTTAAATGGTACTGGTGTTGAACTATTTACTCTCAGGCAGGACATAGATGAAGATTTCTGCCTGGAGGATGATGATCTTAGCATTTGTAACTAAGGTCCACTGCTGTTCCCACAGAAGCTGAGGAGTACAGGAAAACTTCAGTGTGAGGAACGGTTTCTTGCTATACAGCAATGAGGTATGTTCAGTCATATTTTCTGCAGAGACTGTGTTAACTCAGAAAGGCTGACAGTGTCCCCATTAGAGGAAGGTTAAGCAGTAATCCTAGTGTTATCAGAGGTTTTTACTAGCTTGCATAAAGGGTTCATTTTTTGTGGGCACTCAGTTTGTTATGTGAATTTGGGACAAACGTTTTTGTGTCTGGGAGTAACGTTTTCTGTTTTATGGGAGATTTGCTTGAGGGTTCTTTGGGGTTGTTTATAACCCACATGGCTTTCAGGCAGGGTTTTTTAGTTTTGTGTAGGCCCCAGCAACATCGAGTGAGGTGGGCGGGGCCTACATTTACAAGCAGTAAGCAACTTCTCCTGAGGTCCTGAGAGTCTTCTGAGGGACTAATTGAAGCTTTAAACCCCATATTATAGCTTCCTAAGGGCAGGTAGGGCCACAGCAGAGCTGTGGCAAGGTGCTTTAGGGTGTTTTAACCGGTTTTAGACATATTTCAATCCGTTTTTTTTAATTTGGGGGTTTATTGCTTATTAACTTGTGGTGCAATCTTTCTAAAGCTTGGTGGGTACACTGTTAAAATTTCAGAAAAATTGAAGCAATTTTAACCTGTTTTGCAGTTTGTTTATGCCTTTTTTTCTCTTAAAGGCACAGTACAGTTTTTGCAAATTGTGTTTTTTTCATTAAATAAAGTGTTTTCCAAGCTTGCTTGCTTTATTACTAGTCTGTTAAACATGTCTGACACTGAGGAAACTCATTGTTCAATTTGTTTAGAAGCCATTGTGGAACCCCCTTTTAGAATGTGTCCCACTTGTACTGATATGTCTATAAATTGCAAGCAGCATATTTTGACTTATAAAAGTTTGGCATTAGATGATTCTTAGACAGAAGGAAATCAGGTTTTGCCATCTAGTTCTCCCCAAGTGTCACAACCAGTAACGCCCGCACAAGCGACGCCAAGTACTTCTAGTGCGTCTATTTCTTTCACCTTGCAAGATATGGCTTCAGTTATGAATACTACCCTCACAGAGGTTTTATCTAAGCTGCCTGGGTTGCAAGGGAAGCGCAGTAGCTCTGGGTTAAGAACAAATGTTGAGCCTTCTGACGCTTTAGTAGCCGTATCCGATATTCCCTCCCAATGTTCTGAAGTAGGGATGAGGGATTTGCTGTCTGAGGGAGAGTTTTCTGATTCAGGAAAGATGTTCTCTCAGACAGATTCAGATATGACGGCTGTTACAGAAGCATTAGTTATTTTGTTGTGAAGAAACTTATTTCCCAGCAGCAATGCCTGAACCAGCCAAGCCAGCGCCTAAGAAGGGCTCCAAGAAAACTGTAACAAGTATCATTTCATAAAGGGTTAACTCTGTTCAGTTTTGAGAAAACTATTTTCTGAGGCAGGTTTCCTAGCATATTGTGTACTGTAATTAAGTTTGTGATAAGCATTCACTGC
Source organism: Bombina bombina (assembly GCF_027579735.1). Lineage (NCBI taxonomy): Eukaryota > Metazoa > Chordata > Amphibia > Anura > Bombinatoridae > Bombina > Bombina bombina. Next base: position 573,255,425 of record NC_069499.1, read on the forward strand.
TAGGTGATAAGAAGGACTCAATTGTTTTCTTGTGTGTACTTGTTATCTGCGGTGGCCTGTCCAAGGGCTTTGTCTAAATGTGTGATGGGGGATTTTATGCTTCCCCCCCTGGGAGTGCCCTGTGTGCATGTAACCTAAATAAAAAGCAGGCTGGGCATCCCAGTCCTCAGTTCTTGGTTGTCCCTCAATCGCAGCGTTGACTCGTTTTGTGGGCAGAAGGGTATCCTAGCTGTACTACAGCTAAGGGGGATTATTCTACATTTGCGAGACTCATATAGAATACTATGGAGAGCAGTTTCTCCCCTCTTCAGCAATAGGAATCCAGGCTACTAAGCGGTCCATCTCTCAGCGAGACTAAGGGTAACCGTAA
>NC_069499.1:573255892-573348392 GCF_027579735.1 Bombina bombina
TATACCTATGTTATGTGTTATTTATATCTATGCATATAGGTTCTATCATGCATATACTGGAAATTGATCATGAATATTTTCATTTACATTGGAGATCCTTTAGAGATAAGATCTATTGGTATCTCTTTTATACCTATTGCATGGGTAATTAAGAGGTATGCACATCTGTTTATCATGTAGACCCCGAGCATTAATCATGAATATTTTCATGAACTATGTACATTGTATGTTTACTTTGTAAGTATACGCATTATCTGCTTTTTCTGGTCATGGATTTACAAGTATCTATTGTGTACCTGTTGGTCTATATGTGCTGCTCCTCTAGTCCGTAAGGCTACATGACAGTCTAATATGTGCATATGCTTAAGTAGGTATGTACTATACAACATATGATGCTTATGTCATGTAAAGATTTAATAAATGTTATATAAACTTATGTATAAGTTTATATTTTTTTAGGATCCATCAGGAAAAAATAGTTTGGATATCTGAACTGATTCTCTTTGTCTTTCAAGAGATCCAGAGTTTTGTTCTCTTTGAAGCAGAGTCGTCCTTAATTGACCAGCGGTCCTATCTCATGTTGCCAAAGATCCTTCAGAGGCTGTAGCCTTTTATAAAAGGATTTGGAGGATACAGGAATAATTCATTCCAATAGCTGTGTAACCTCAGGGTCAGGAGTTTTACCCCATTCTGTTCATTGTCCAAAGGGATTTACAGTCTTGTCCTGGATTTAAAGTTTTACTTCTGTTATCAAATTTGCTTCTTTCTCCAACATAGGTGTGTCCGGTCCACGGCGTCATCCTTACTTGTGGGATATTCTCTACCCCAACAGGAAATGGCAAAGAGCCCAGCAAAGCTGGTCACATGATCCCTCCTAGGCTCCGCCTTCCCCAGTCATTCTCTTTGCCGTTGTACAGGCAACATCTCCACGGAGATGGCTTAGAGTTTTTTGGTGTTTAAATGTAGTTTTTATTCTTCAATCAAGAGTTTGTTATTTTAAAATAGTGCTGGTATGTACTATTTACTCTGAAACAGAAAAGAGATGAAGATTTCTGTTTGTAAGAGGAAAATGATTTTAGCAACCGTTACTAAAATCGATGGCTGTTTCCACACAGGACTGTTGAGAGGAATTAACTTCAGTTGGGGGAAACAGTGAGCAGACTTTTGCTGCTTGAGGTATGACACATTTCTAACAAGACTTGGTAATGCTGGAAGCTGTCATTTTCCCTATGGGATCCGGTAAGCCATTTTTATTAAATAAGAATAAAGGGCTTCACAAGGGCTTTAAAGACTGGTAGACATTTTTCTGGGCTAAAACGATTGATTTATAAGCATTTTTAATAGTTTATAGCTTTGAGGAGTTATTTTATTCTTGGGAATTATGTTAAATAACCGGCAGGCACTGTATTGGACACCTTTTTCACTGGGGGCCTTCTCTAATCATAGGCAGAGCCTCATTTCCGCGCCACTAATGCGCAGTTGTTTTTGGGAAGCAAGGCATGCAGATGCATGTGTGAGGAGCTCAGATACATAGAAAAAGCTTACTGAAGGCGTCATTTGGTATCGTATTCCCCTCTGGGTTTGGTTGGGTCTCAGCAAAGCAGATACCAGGGACTGTATAGGGGTTAAATATAAAAACGGCTCCGGTTCCGTTATTTTAAGAGTTAAAGCTTTCAAATTTGGTGTGCAATACTTTTAAGGCTTTAAGACACTGTGGTGAAATTTTGGTGAATTTTGAACAATTCCTTCATACTTTTTCACATATTCAGTAATAAAGTGTGTTCAGTTTAAAATTTAAAGTGACAGTAACGGTTTTATTTTAAAACGTTTTTTGTACTTTGTTATCAAGTTTATGCCTGTTTAACATGTCTGAACTATCAGATAGACTATGTTCTGTATGTGAGGAAGCCAAGGTTCCTTCTCATTTAAATAGATGTGATGTATGTGACAAAAAATTTAGAGAAAATGATGCCCAAGATGATTCCTCAAGTGAGGGGAGTAAGCATGGTACTGCATCATCCCCTCCTTTGTCTACGCCAGTCTTGCCCACACAGGAGGCCCCTAGTACATCTAGTGTGCCAATACTCCTTACTATGCAACAATTAACGGCTGTAATGGATAATTCTATCAAAAACATTTTAGCCAAAATGCCCACTTATCAGCGAAAGCGCGACTGCTCTGTTTTAGAAAATACTGAAGAGCATGAGGACGCTGATGATAATGGTTCTGACATGCCCCTACACCAGTCTGAGGGGGCCAGGGAGGTTTTGTCTGAGGGAGAAATTTCAGATTCAGGGAAAATTTCTCAACAAGCTGAACCTGATGTGATTACATTCAAATTTAAATTGGAACATCTCCGCGCTCTGCTTAAGGAGGTGTTATCTACTCTGGATGATTGTGACAATTTAGTCATTCCAGAGAAATTATGTAAGATGGACAAGTTCCTAGAGGTCCCGGGGCCCCCCAAAGCTTTTTCTATACCCAAGCGGGTGGCGGACATTGTAAACAAAGAATGGGAAAGGCCCGGCATACCTTTTGTCCCTCCCCCTATATTTAAATTGTTTCCTATGGTCGACCCCAGAAAGGACTTATGGCAGACAGTCCCCAAGGTCGAGGGGGCGGTTTCTACTCTAAACAAACGCACTACTATCCCTATAGAAGATAGTTGTGCTTTCAAAGATCCTATGGATAAAAAATTAGAGGGTTTGCTTAAAAAGATGTTTGTTCAGCAAGGTTACCTTCTACAACCAATTTCATGCATTGTTCCTGTCACTACAGCAGCGTGTTTCTGGTTCGATGAACTAGAAAAGTCGCTCAATAAAGATTCTTCTTATGAGGAGATTTTGGACAGAATTCATGCTCTTAAATTGGCTAACTCTTTTACTTTAGACGCCACTTTGCAATTGGCTAGATTAGCGGCGAAAAATTCGGGGTTTGCTATTGTGGCGCGCAGAGCGCTTTGGCTAAAATCTTGGTCAGCGGATGCGTCTTCCAAGAACAAATTGCTTAACATACCTTTCAAGGGGAAAACGCTGTTTGGCCCTGACTTGAAAGAGATTATTTCAGATATCACTGGGGGTAAGGGCCACGCCCTTCCTCAGGATAGGTCTTTTAAGGCTAAAAATAAACCAAATTTTCGTCCCTTTCGCAGAAACGGACCAGCCCCAAGTTCTACATCCTCTAAGCAAGAGGGTAATACTTCTCAAACCAAGCCAGCCTGGAGGCCAATGCAAGGCTGGAACAAAGGTAAGCAGGCCAAGAAACCTGCCGCTGCTACCAAGACAGCATGAGATGTTGGCCCCCGATCCGGGACCGGATCTGGTGGGGGGCAGACTTTCTCTCTTTGCTCAGGCTTGGGCAAGAGATGTTCTGGATCCTTGGGCGCTAGAAATAGTCTCCCAAGGTTATCTTCTGGAATTCAAGGAGCTACCCCCAAGGGGGAGGTTCCACAGGTCTCAATTGTCTTCAGACCACATAAAAAGACAGGCATTCTTACATTGTGTAGAAGACCTGTTAAAAATGGGAGTGATTCATCCTGTTCCATTAGGAGAACAAGGGATGGGATTCTACTCCAATCTGTTCATAGTTCCCAAAAAAGAGGGAACATTCAGACCAATCTTAGATCTCAAGATCCTAAACAAATTTCTCAAGGTTCCATCGTTCAAAATGGAAACCATTCGGACAATTCTTCCTACCATCCAGGAAGGTCAATTCATGACCACGGTGGATTTAAAGGATGCGTATCTACATATTCCTATCCACAAGGAACATCATCGGTTCCTAAGGTTCACCTTTCTGGACAAGCATTACCAGTTTGTGGCACTTCCATTCGGATTAGCCACTGCTCCAAGAATTTTCACAAAGGTACTAGGGTCCCTTCTAGCGGTGCTACGACCAAGGGGCATTGCGGTAGTACCTTACTTGGACGACATACTGATTCAAGCGTCGTCCCTACCACAAGCAAAGGCTCATACGGACATTGTCCTGGCCTTTCTCAGATCTCACGGGTGGAAAGTGAACGTAGAAAAAAGTTCTCTATCTCCGTCAACAAGAGTTCCCTTCTTGGGAACAATAATAGACTCCTTAGAAATGAGGATTTTTCTGACAGAGGCCAGAAAATCAAAACTTCTAAGCTCTTGTCAAGTACTTCATTCTGTTCTTCTTCCTTCCATAGCGCAGTGCATGGAAGTAATAGGTTTGATGGTCGCGGCAATGGACATAGTTCCTTTTGCGCGAATTCATCTGAGACCATTACAACTGTGCATGCTCAGTCAGTGGAATGGGGATTATACAGACTTGTCTCCGACGATACAAGTAGATCAGAGGACCAGAGATTCACTCCGTTGGTGGCTGACCCTGGACAACCTGTCACAGGGGATGAGCTTCCGCAGACCAGAGTGGGTCATTGTCACGACTGACGCCAGTCTGGTGGGCTGGGGCGCGGTCTGGGAACCCCTGAAAGCTCAGGGTCTTTGGTCTCGGGAAGAATCTCTTCTCCCGATAAATATTCTGGAACTGAGAGCGATATTCAATGCTCTCAAGGCTTGGCCTCAGCTAGCAAAGGCCAAATTCATACGGTTTCAATCAGACAACATGACGACTGTTGCGTATATCAACCATCAGGGGGGAACAAGGAGTTCCCTGGCGATGGAAGAAGTGACCAAAATCATTCAATGGGCGGAGACTCACTCCTGCCACTTGTCTGCAATCCACATCCCAGGAGTGGAAAATTGGGAAGCGGATTTTCTGAGTCGTCAGACATTTCATCCGGGGGAGTGGGAACTCCATCCGGAAATCTTTGCCCAAATCACTCAATTGTGGGGCATTCCAGACATGGATCTGATGGCCTCTCGTCAGAACTTCAAGGTTCCTTGCTACGGGTCCAGATCCAGGGATCCCAAGGCGACTCTAGTAGATGCACTAGTAGCACCTTGGACCTTCAACCTAGCTTATGTATTCCCACCGTTTCCTCCCATCCCCAGGCTGGTAGCCAGGATCATTCAGGAGAGGGCATCGGTGATCTTGATAGCTCCTGCGTGGCCACGCAGGACTTGGTATGCAGACCTGGTGAATATGTCATCGGCTCCACCATGGAAGCTACCTTTGAGACAGAACCTTCTTGTTCAAGGTCCGTTCGAACATCCGAATCTGGTCTCACTCCAACTGACTGCTTGGAGATTGAACGCTTGATTTTATCAAAGCGAGGGTTCTCAGATTCTGTCATTGATACTCTTGTTCAGGCCAGAAAGCCTGTAACTAGAAAAATCTACCATAAAATATGGAAAAAATATATCTGTTGGTGTGAATCTAAAGGATTCCCATGGAACAAGATAAAAATTCCTAAGATTCTATACTTTCTTCACGAAGGTTTGGAGAAAGGATTATCTGCAAGTTCTTTGAAGGGACAGATTTCTGCTTTATCTGTTTTACTTCACAAAAAGCTGGCGGCTGTGCCAGATGTTCAAGCTTTTGTTCAGGCTCTGGTTAGAATCAAGCCTGTTTACAAACCTTTGACTCCTCCTTGGAGTCTCAATTTAGTTATTTCAGTTCTTCAGGGGGTTCCGTTTGAACCCCTACATTCCGTTGATATCAAGTTATTATCTTGGAAAGTTTTGTTTTTGGTTGCAATTTCTTCTGCTAGAAGAGTTTCAGAGTTATCTGCTCTGCAGTGTTCTCCTCCTTATCTGGTGTTCCATGCAGATAAGGTGGTTTTGCGTACTAAACCTGGTTTCTTCTGTTATGTGTGATCAGTCCACGGGTCATCATTACTTCTGGGATATAACTCCTCCCCAACAGGAAATGCAAGAGGATTCACCCAGCAGAGCTGCATATAGCTCCTCCCCTCTACGTCACTCCCAGTCATTCTCTTGCACCCAACGACTAGATAGGATGTGTGAGAGGACTATGGTGATTATACTTAGTTTTTATAACTTCAATCAAAAGTTTGTTATTTTACAATAGCACCGGAGCGTGTTATTGCCTCTCTGGCAGAGTTTGAAGAAGAACCTACCAGAGTTTTTACTATGATTTTAACCGGAGTAGTTAAGATCATATTGCTGTTTCTCGGCCATCTGAGGGAGGTAAAAGCTTCAGATCAGGGGACAGCGGGCAGATGAATCTGCATTGAGGTATGTAGCAGTTTTTATTTTCTGAATGGAATTGATGAGAAAATCCTGCCATACCGTTATAATGACATGTATGTATACTCTGCACTTCAGTATTCTGGGGATGGTATTTCACTGGAATTACTCTGTTAAAAGTACATTAAACCTTTTAATAGGTATTTATTATGTTAAACGTTTTTGCTGGAATGTAGAATCGTTTGCATTTTCTGAGGTACTGAGTGAATAAATGTTTGGGCATTATTTTTCCACTTGGCAGTTGCTTGTTTTAATTGTGACAGTTTCGTTTCTCTCTCACTGCTGTGTGTGAGGGGGAGGGGCCGTTTTTGGCGCTCTTTGCTACGCATCAAAAATTTCCAGTCAGTTACTCTTGTATTTCCTGCATGATCCGGTTCATCTCTAACAGAACTCAGGGGTCTTCAAACTTCTTTGGAGGGAGGTAGATTCTCTCAGCAGAGCTGTGAGACTTATATATTGACTGTGATTAAAAACGTTGCTCTGTAATTTTTATGCTTCAAATTTAATCATTGTTACTTTACTAATGGGAACAAACCTTTGCTAAAAGTTGTGTTGTTTTTAAGGATTGATGCTATAACTGTTTTTTCAGTTCATTATTTCAACTGTCATTTAATCGTTTAGTGCTTCTTTGAGGCACAGTACGTTTTTGTTAAATAAGATTGTAACCAAGTTGCAAGTTTATTGCTAGTGTGTTAAACATGTCTGATTCAGAGGAAGATACCTGTGTCATTTGTTCCAATGCCAAGGTGGAGCCCAATAGAAATGTATGTACTAACTGTATTGATGCTACTTTAAATAAAAGCCAATCTGTACAAATTGAACAAATTTCACCAAACAGCGAGGGGAGAGTTATGCCGACTAACTCGCCTCACGTGTCAGTACCTGCATCTCCCGCCCGGGAGGTGCGTGATATTGTGGCGCCTAGTACATCTGGGCGGCCATTACAGATAACATTACAAGATATGGCTACTGTTATGACCGAAGTTTTGGCTAAATTACCAGAACTAAGAGGCAAGCGTGATCACTCTGGGGTGAGAACAGAGTGCGCTGATAATACTAGGGCCATGTCTGATACTGCGTCACAGCTTGCAGAGCATGAGGACGGAGAGCTTCATTCTGTGGGTGACGGTTCTGATCCAAACAGATTGGATTCAGATATTTCAAATTTTAAATTTAAATTGGAGAACCTCCGTGTATTACTAGGGGAGGTTTTAGCGGCTCTTAATGATTGTAACACTGTTGCAATACCAGAGAAATTGTGTAGGTTGGATAAATACTTTGCGGTACCGGCGAGTACTGACGTTTTTCCTATACCTAAGAGACTAACTGAAATTGTTACTAAGGAGTGGGATAGACCCGGTGTGCCGTTCTCACCCCCTCCAATATTTAGAAAGATGTTCCCAATAGACGACACCACACGGGACTTATGGCAAACGGTCCCTAAGGTGGAGGGAGCAGTTTCTACTTTAGCTAAGCGTACCACTATCCCGGTGGAGGATAGCTGTGCTTTTTCAGATCCAATGGATAAAAAATTAGAGGGTTACCTTAAGAAAATGTTTGTTCAACAAGGTTTTATATTGCAACCCCTTGCATGCATCGCGCCGATTACGGCTGCGGCAGCATTTTGGATTGAGTCTCTGGAAGAGAACCTTAGTTCAGCTACGCTGGACGACATTACGGACAGGCTTAGAGTCCTTAAACTAGCTAATTCATTCATTTCGGAGGCCGTAGTACATTTAACCAAACTTACGGCTAAGAACTCAGGATTCGCCATTCAGGCACGTAGGGCGCTGTGGCTAAAATCCTGGTCAGCTGATGTAACTTCTAAGTCCAAATTACTTAATATACCTTTCAAGGGGCAAACTTTATTTGGGCCCGGTTTGAAAGAAATTATCGCTGACATTACAGGAGGTAAGGGCCACGCCCTGCCTCAAGACAAAGCCAAAGCTAAGGCTAGACAGTCTAATTTTCGTCCCTTTCGGAATTTCAAAGCAGGAGCAGCACCAACTTCCACTGCACCAAAACAGGAAGGAGCTGTTGCTCGTTACAGACAAGGCTGGAAACCTAACCAGTCCTGGAACAAGGGCAAGCAGGCCAGGAAACCTGCTGCTGCCCCAAAGACAGCATGAACCGAGGGCCCCCGATCCGGGACCGGATCTAGTGGGGGGCAGACTCTCTCTCTTCGCCCAGGCTTGGGCAAGAGATGTTCAGGATCCCTGGGCGCTAGAGATCATATCTCAGGGATACCTTCTAGACTTCAAATTCTCTCCCCCAAGAGGGAGATTTCATCTGTCAAGGTTGTCAACAAACCAGATAAAGAAAGAAGCGTTTCTACGCTGTGTACAAGATCTGTTATTAATGGGAGTGATCCATCCGGTTCCGCGGTCGGAACAAGGACAAGGGTTTTACTCAAACCTGTTTGTGGTTCCCAAAAAAGAGGGAACTTTCAGGCCAATCTTGGATTTAAAGATCCTAAACAAATTCCTAAGAGTTCCATCGTTCAAAATGGAAACTATTCGGACAATCTTACCCATGATCCAAAAGGGTCAGTACATGACCACAGTGGATTTAAAGGATGCTTACCTTCACATACCGATTCACAAAGATCATTACCGGTATCTAAGGTTTGCCTTCTTAGACAGGCATTACCAGTTTGTAGCTCTTCCATTCGGATTGGCTACGGCTCCAAGAATCTTCACAAAGGTTCTGGGTGCCCTTCTGGCGGTACTAAGACCGCGAGGAATTTCGGTAGCTCCGTACCTAGACGACATTCTGATACAAGCTTCAAGCTTTCAAACTGCCAAGTCTCATACAGAGTTAGTTCTGGCATTTCTAAGGTCGCATGGATGGAAAGTGAACGAAAAGAAGAGTTCTCTCTTTCCTCTCACAAGAGTTCCATTCTTGGGGACTCTTATAGATTCTGTAGAAATGAAGATTTATCTGACAGAAGACAGATTAACAAAGCTTCTAAATGCATGCCGTGTCCTTCATTCCATTCAACTCCCGTCAGTAGCTCAATGCATGGAGGTGATCGGCTTAATGGTAGCAGCAATGGACATAGTACCCTTTGCACGTCTACATCTCAGACCGCTGCAATTGTGCATGCTGAGTCAGTGGAATGGGGATTACTCAGACTTGTCCCCTACTCTGAATCTGGATCAAGAGACCAGAAACTCTCTTCTATGGTGGCTTTCTCGGCCACATCTGTCCAGGGGGATGCCATTCAGCAGGCCGGACTGGACAATTGTAACAACAGACGCCAGCCTACTAGGTTGGGGCGCTGTCTGGAATTCTCTGAAGGCTCAGGGACAATGGAGTCAGGAGGAAAGTCTCCTGCCAATAAACATTCTGGAATTGAGAGCAGTTCTCAATGCCCTTCTGGCTTGGCCCCAGTTAAAAACTCAGGGGTTCATCAGGTTTCAGTCGGACAACATCACGACTGTAGCTTACATCAACCATCAGGGAGGGACAAGAAGCTCCCTAGCAATGATGGAAGTATCAAGGATAATTCGCTGGGCAGAGTCTCACTCTTGCCACCTGTCAGCAATCCACATCCCGGGAGTGGAGAACTGGGAGGCGGATTTCTTGAGTCGCCAGACTTTTCATCCAGGGGAGTGGGAACTTCATCCGGAGGTCTTTGCCCAAATACTTCGACGTTGGGGCAAACCAGAGATAGATCTCATGGCGTCTCGCCAGAACGCCAAACTTCCTCGCTACGGGTCCAGATCCAGGGATCCGGGAGCGGTTCTGATAGATGCTTTGACAGCACCTTGGAACTTCGGGATGGCTTATGTGTTTCCACCCTTCCCGCTGCTTCCTCGATTGATTGCCAAAATCAAACAGGAGAGAGCATCAGTGATTCTAATAGCGCCTGCATGGCCACGCAGGACTTGGTATGCAGATCTAGTGGACATGTCATCCTGTCCGCCTTGGTCTCTACCTCTAAGACAGGACCTTCTGATACAGGGTCCATTCAAACATCAAAATCTAACTTCTCTGAAGCTGACTGCTTGGAAATTGAACGCTTGATTTTATCAAAACGTGGGTTTTCTGAGTCGGTTATTGATACCCTGATACAGGCTAGGAAGCCTGTTACCAGAAGGATTTACCATAAGATATGGCGTAAATACCTATACTGGTGCGAATCCAAAGGTTACTCCTGGAGTAAGGTTAGGATTCCTAGGATATTGTCCTTTCTACAAGAAGGTTTAGAAAAGGGTTTATCGGCTAGCTCATTAAAGGGACAGATCTCAGCTCTGTCCATCTTGTTACACAGGCGTCTGTCAGAAAATCCAGACGTCCAGGCCTTTTGTCAGGCTTTAGCTAGGATCAAGCCTGTGTTTAAAACTGTTGCTCCGCCATGGAGTTTAAACCTTGTTCTTAACGTTCTACAAGGAGTTCCGTTTGAACCCCTTCATTCCATTGATATAAAGTTGTTATCTTGGAAAGTGTTATTTTTAATGGCTATTTCTTCGGCTCGGAGAGTCTCTGAGTTATCAGCTTTACATTGTGATTCTCCTTATTTGATTTTTCATTCAGATAAGGTAGTTCTGCGTACAAAACCTGGGTTCTTACCTAAGGTAGTCACTAACAGGAACATCAATCAAGAGATTGTGGTGCCTTCCCTGTGCCCGAATCCTTCTTCAAAGAAGGAACGTCTTCTACACAATCTGGATGTAGTTCGTGCCCTCAAGTTCTACTTGCAGGCAACTAAGGATTTTCGACAAACGTCTTCCCTGTTTGTCGTGTACTCTGGTCAGAGGAGAGGTCATAAGGCTTCGGCTACCTCTCTCTCCTTCTGGCTTCGTAGCATAATTCGTTTAGCCTATGAGACTGCTGGACAGCAGCCTCCTGAAAGAATTACAGCTCATTCTACTAGAGCTGTGGCTTCCACTTGGGCCTTTAAGAATGAGGCCTCTGTTGAACAGATTTGCAAGGCTGCAACTTGGTCTTCGCTTCATACTTTTTCCAAATTTTACAAATTTGACACTTTTGCTTCTTCGGAGGCTATTTTTGGGAGAAAGGTTCTTCAGGCAGTGGTTCCTTCTGTATAATGAGCCTGCCTATCCCTCCCGTCATCCGTGTACTTTTGCTTTGGTATTGGTATCCCAGAAGTAATGATGACCCGTGGACTGATCACACATAACAGAAGAAAACATAATTTATGCTTACCTGATAAATTCCTTTCTTCTGTTGTGTGATCAGTCCACGGCCCGCCCTGTTTTTTAAGGCAGGTATATATCTTTTAAATTATACTCCAGTCACCACTTCACCCTTGGTTTCTCCTTTCTCGTTGATTCTTGGTCGAATGACTGGGAGTGACGTAGAGGGGAGGAGCTATATGCAGCTCTGCTGGGTGAATCCTCTTGCATTTCCTGTTGGGGAGGAGTTATATCCCAGAAGTAATGATGACCCGTGGACTGATCACACAACAGAAGAAAGGAATTTATCAGGTAAGCATAAATTATGTTTTTCTTCCGAAAGTTGTTTCTAACAAAAACATTAACCAGGAGATAGTCGTGCCTTCTTTGTGTCCGAATCCAGTTTCAAAGAAGGAACGTTTGTTGCACAATTTGGATGTAGTTCGTGCTCTAAAATTCTATTTAGATGCTACAAAGGATTTCAGACAAACATCTTCCTTGTTTGTTGTTTATTCTGGTAAAAGGAGAGGTCAAAAAGCAACTTCTACCTCTCTCTCTTTTTGGCTTAAAAGCATCATCAGATTGGCTTATGAGACTGCCGGACGGCAGCCTCCTGAAAGAATCACAGCTCATTCCACTAGGGCCGTGGCTTCCACATGGGCCTTCAAGAACGAGGCTTCTGTTGATCAGATATGTAAGGCAGCGACTTGGTCTTTACTGCACACTTTTACTAAATTTTACAAATTTGATACTTTTGCTTCTTCTGAGGCTATTTTTGGGAGAAAGGTTTTGCAAGCCGTGGTGCCTTCCATCTAGGTGACCTGATTTGCTCCCTCCCATCATCCGTGTCCTAAAGCTTTGGTATTGGTTCCCACAAGTAAGGATGACGCCGTGGACCGGACACACCTATGTTGGAGAAAACAGAATTTATGTTTACCTGATAAATTACTTTCTCCAACGGTGTGTCCGGTCCACGGCCCGCCCTGGTTTTTTAATCAGGTCTGATGATTTATTTTCCTTAACTACAGTCACCACGGTATCATATGATTTCTCCTATGCAAATATTCCTCCTTTACGTCGGTCGAATGACTGGGGAAGGCGGAGCCTAGGAGGGATCATGTGACCAGCTTTGCTGGGCTCTTTGCCATTTCCTGTTGGGGAAGAGAATATCCCACAAGTAAGGATGACGCCGTGGACCGGACACACCGTTGGAGAAAGTAATTTATCAGGTAAACATAAATTCTGTTTTTTATTGGTATCTTTTTTGAAGAGTAAAATAAGGTAGGCTCAGGAGTGTGCACGTGTCTTTAGTACTTTATGGCAGCAGCATTTTGCAACATTATTTGTAGATTTTTTTTACAATGTTGCAAAACACTGCATGTGCACACTCCTGAGCTCTTACAAACCTACCTGGTTTTACTTGTCAATAAAAGACTTTAATCTCCCTTTATCCCTAAACATGTTGATCAGGTTTCCTACTTGTATTATGGGAACATTCTTCACTGTTTTTACCCTTAATCCAAAGGGTCAGTTTCTGACTATTATAGACCTTTTATTATTATTATTATTATTATTATTATTATCAGGTATTTGTAGAGCACCAACAGGTTCCGCAGCGCTATGCACATAGGTGGTATTTAAAAAACAATTTCAGGGATCAAATGGGGAGAAGAGAGGGTCTTGCCGAGAGTTGTAATGTTGTAGTCGTCTCTTATGAAGTAGAACTACAAACAGCTGGCCTCATAGGCTTACATGCTATGGGGTTGTAAGGAATAGCAGTGGAGATAGGAAGGTTAGTGTAGGTTATAAGCGTCCCTGAATAGTAGAGTCTTCAGGGAGCACTTGAAGCTTTTAAAACTAGGGGAGATTCTTGTGGAACGAGGCAGAGTTTTCCATAAAATGGGAGCCAGTCTGGAGAAATCTTGAAGATGGGAATGTGAGGAGTTAACAAGAGAGGAGAGTAGGAGATCATGAGCGGAGCAAAGGGGATGGGAGGGAGAGTATCTGGAGACAAGGTCTGAGATGTAGGGGGGAGCAATGCAATTGAGGGCTTTGTGTGTTAGATTGAGAATTTTGTGTTTAATCCTGGAGGCAAGAGGAAGCCAGTGAAGGGATTGGCAGAGAGGTGCTGCAAATGAAGAGCGACATGCAAGGAAGATGAGCCTGGCATAGGCATTCATTATGGATTGTAAAGGAGCTAGGCGGTAGCTAGGGAGACCAGAGAGGATAGAGTTGCAGTAGTCTAGGCGGGAAAGGATGAGAGAGTGGATTAAAATCTTTGTGGTGTCTTGTGTAAGGAAATGTATAATTTTAGAGATGTTTTTAAGGTGGAAGCGGCAGACTTTATCCAAGGACTGAATATTAGGAGTGAAAGAAAGATCTGAGTCAAGTGTGACCCCAAGACATCGGGCATGTGAGGTTGGGGTAAAGATGGAGTTATCAACAGTTATAGAGACATGGGGGTGGAGATTTTGGAAAAAGGGGGGATAATAAGGAGCTCAGCTTTGGAGATATTTAGCTTGAGGTAGTGAGAGGACATCCAAGATGAGATATGAGAGAAAGACAGTTAGTGACACGGGTTAGCAAGGAAGGAGATAGTTCTGGTGCAGAGAGGTAGATTTGGGTATCGTTGGCATACAAATGATAATGAAACCGTGGGACTTTATTAAGGAACCTAGTGAGGACGTGTATATTGAGAAGAGAAGTGGACCGAGGACAGAGCCTTGCAGTACCCCAACAGAAAGAGGTAACTAGGCAGAGGATACCCCAGAGAAGGCTACACTAAAGGTACCGTTAGACAGATAGGAAGAGAACCAAGAGAGAGCTGTGTCACAGATGCCGAAGGATTGGAGGGTATGGAGCAAAAGAGGGTGGTCGACAGTATCAAAGGCTGCAAACAGATCAAGGAGGATAAGTAGAGAGAAGTGGCCTTTTGATTTTGCTGTAAGTAGGTCGTTGGTAACCTTAACAATTGCTGTCTCTGTTGAGTGAAGGGGGCAAAATCCAGATTGCAGTGGGTCAAGGAGGGAGTTTAATGTAAGGAAATTGGATAGACGTGCATATACTAGCTCTTCAAGAAGCTTTGAGGCAAGATGTAGTAGGGAAATAGGGCGGTAGTTGGATGGGGAGGTTGGATCGAGAGAAGGTTTTTTTGAGGATAGGTGTGACTAATGCATGTTTAAGAGATGTGGGAACTATACCAGTGCTGAGGGAGAGGTTGAAGATGTGTGTGAGTTTAGTGGTAAGGGTAGAAGACAGGGAGGGGAGTAGTTGTGAGGGGATGGGGTCGAGGGGACAGGTAGTGAGGTGAGAGGATAGTATAAGGGCAGAAACGTCATCCTCTGTAACATGGGCAAAAGAGCTAAATGTATGGCTATGTGGGTTTTTGATGATTGTGAGCTTTTGAGGGGGCGGGAGACTGGTAGTATGTTGAGAGCTGAATTCATTTCTGATGGAGTAAATTTTGTTGTTGAAGTAGCTGGCAAAATCTTGGGCTTAGAGAAAAGTTGTGGTTGGAAGTGGGGGTGGACGGAGAAGAGTATTGAATGTGGAGAACAGACGTTTTGGGTTTGAAGAAAGAGTAGAAATAAGAGTAGATAAGTAATGTTGCTTATATAGATTAATGGTAGAATAGTAAGAGTTCAAGATGAACTTATAGTGAAGAAATCAGCAGAGCTCCGAGGTTTCCTCCAGTGTCGCTCAGAAGTATGGGAACATCTGCATAGGTACCGTGTCACAGGAGAATGCCAGGGCTCAGGATGAGTGTGTTTTCCGAGCTATGGTAGGTGGGGCCAGGTTATCAAGGACTGATGTAAGGGTGAAGTTATAGTGGCAGATGGATTCATCAGGACAGGAAAAGGAGGGGATGGAAGAGAGAAGAGATTCGAGAGAGCTAGCGAGCTGTTGCTGATCTAATTACTTGATTCTTCTGTGAAGTTTAGTGTGAGGGGTAGAGGGAGGTGATGGAAACTTCAAGGATTCTTATCTGCACATCCTCATACACAGGGATTTCTTTAAGATCCTGAGGTTTGTATGTCTGCAAAACTTTGCCAGTTTTCCACCCGGTGTTGGATGCAATCTTGCCAGTGAACAGGATCAGGACATTTCAGTTGCTCCTTATCTGAATGACATACTAGTGCAAACTGATTTCCTGTCAATAGCTATTGCTTATACTCACCAGCTTCTGTTTTCATTCAAGACCATGGTTGGAGTGTCAATGTACACAAAAGCTCATTATATACTTCTATAAGGGTAGCATTTACAGGAGTCATATTAGAATCAATCCTTATGCATCTGGTTTACAGATGGAACTTTGCAATGTAAACATTCTGAGGGTGTGTCTCTCCGTACCTTGAGCTACATTCCATCAGTAGCTCAGTGCCTGGTGGCAGTAGGTCTTATGGTAGCTGCTTCAGACACAGTTTATTTTGTCCCCTTTTCACTTGAGACCTCTTTAATGATTTTGTTACCTTAGTGGTCTTGGGGCATCCTTCCTTGGTCAGGCTGACGATATTGTATCGACGGATGCCAGTCCCTCAGGCTGGGGGGGGGTGCTCTGGTTTTCTCGAAAAGTGCAATGAATTTGGTACCCTCTAGAGCCAAGGTTACCAATCAACAATCTTCGGGCTCTTTAGCCCTGGTACCTTTTGAAGGAGGATTAGTTTATCTTTTCCAGTCGGACAACATCTCAGCGGTGGTTTACATAACTCCTCAAGGGGGGTAATCGCAATCCATACATGGAAGTGTCTAATACTCTGTCTTATCCAGAGTGGAATCATTGCTCCCTATTGGCAATTCACACGTGTGAACAACTGGGAGGTGGATAATCGCAGCAGTTAATCAACCCATCCAAGATAGTCTCTCCATTAGGAAATTTGATTGCTCAGTGATCAAAGTGGTCTTACAAGTCATGGATCTGGTGACCTTTCACTTATATCTCATGCTTCCAAGCTACTGTACAGATCTAAGGATCTAAAGGCTCATATAGTAGATGGTTTGATATGTCCATGAGACTTTCATCTAGCATACCAATTTACTTTGTTTGCTTGTCTTCCAAGTGTCGTTACTTTGATCAAACAGGAGTCATTTTATTGATACAGCCTGGTTTTGCAGGATTTGTGCAGTTTTCTTGCTCTCCATGCCTTCTTTTTCTGAGACAAGACTTATTGTCTCAAGGTCCTCTTTTCATCAGGATCTCAAATCTTTAAAGTTAATGACGTGGAGTTTGAACACTTGTTTGATACAGGCCAGAAAACCGGTAACTCAAAAAATGTATCGCAAGATATGGAAGGCATATTCTAAGTAGTGTTTTTCCAAAGAGTTTTCTTGGTATTTCTTTAGGATTTCTAGAATATATTTTTCAGAGGACATTGCCTAGACTTCCCTGAGGTTTTTTTTTGTTTGTTGTCCAGGCGTAAGTTAGAGTTAAGACAATTGTGACTCCAGCCTGGAATCTGAATCTATTTTTTTCTGTATTCAATGTTCTTCTTTTTGAACCAAGGCATCCATTGATAACTACTATTATTTTTTAAATGACTCCTGCTATTTTCATTGTCTTTAACAAGGAGGGATGTCTTGTAATTCTTAATTTGTAATTATTCACAGAAAGAAGGCTATACTTTGTACTAAATATTATTTTCTTCCTAAAGTAGTTTCTAAGGAAGATACCTATCAAGAACTGTTGTTTCTTCTTTGTGTTCAGATCCTGTTAACTCTATGTAGCGGCTAATAAATAATCTGTATGTAGTCAATACTTTGAAGTTTTATCTACAAGTACAAGCTACTAAAGTTTTCATACAAGCTTTTAGATTGTTTTTTTGTTCTCTACTCTGGGACTCGTACGGGCAGAGAGCTACTAAGGTAGCGTTAGCCTCTTGACTTAAAGGAGTCATTAAAAAAGCCTTACTTGAAGGCAGGAAAGTCGCCTCTTAAGCGTGTTATGGCTCTTTCTACAAGAGAACTTGCAACATTGTGGGTTTTTTTAAAAAATATGCATCTTTGGAGCAGATTGTGGACCATCATTATTTTATGAAAGAAAACAAAATGTATGCTTACCTGATAAATTAATTTCTTTCGGAATGATGATGGTCCACTTGCCCCGTCCGTTTAAATTTTTGGGCAGCAGTTCTAATGACACCTCTACTTTCCTACCTATATGTTTCCTATTCTCTACTCAGCTATATGTTAAACTAAAAGAGAGATGGGTGGAAGAGGAAATTTAATCTCTGATATGGATTCTTGACCTTCTCCTACTGGCGGGAAATACATCCCATATGTTATGGACGACTGTGAACCATCATTCCAGAAGAAGAGAATTTATCAGGTAAGCATAACTTTTTTTTTCACGCATTCTTATCAGTCTAATGCTGCTCTTGCTTCCAACTGTATCTGTCCTCCCTCTGTTCTACACAGGAGAGTGCTTCAGATTTTGCTCCAGGATTTAAAGATTTTGTATGTTCTACTATATCTGAGATGTTGGTGGCCATGCCTCCTAAGCGTAAGAAGGTGGTTTCTGATAATACTTCTGCTAGTGTATCTGATTTAAGTAAATCAAAGTTGTTTAAGCTGAATGCTCCACATCCAGGCTCTAATACTTCTGATGCATCCTCTGAGCGGGAAGTGTTTTCAGATGATCAAGATTCTATTATCGGGAAACGGAATCTTTTTCTTTTTTTGTTTTGTTTAAGCTTGAACTCCATTTGTCACTTTTAAAGGAAGTGTTATGTTTCTTAGGGTTTCAGGCTTCTATAATTCCTGAGGAAATATATGTTAAACGGTTGGATTTAGTTTTTAAGTTCCCTGTTAAGTCACCTAAACTATTTACAGTTGCTAATGCTATCTCTGTGATATTTTCTAAAGAGTGGTCTAAGCCTGGTTTCCCTTTAAAGGGATAGGAAACTTAAAATTAAGCTTGCATGATTCAGATAGACCATGCAATTTTAAGACACTTTTAAATTCACTTATATTTTCACAGTTACTTTATTCTCTTGGTATCCCTTGTTGAAAAAGAATATGCACATATCCTACACTAGTGGGAGTTAGTTGCTGATTGGTGCCTGCACACAATTGTCTCTTGTGATTGGCTAAGGAGATAAGTTCATCTTGCTGCCAGTAGTGCAGTGTTGTTCCTTCAGCAATGGATAACAAGAGAATAAAGCAAATTTGATTATAGAAGTGAATTGGAAAGTTGTTTAAAATTGTATGTTCTATCCATATTGTGAAATAACATTTTGGGGTTTCCTGTCCCATTAATCCTGCTCAAAGATTTGAAAGGATGTTTCCTTTTCCTGCTTCTAATTTAAGAGCTTTGAGAAACTATTCGTAAAGTGGATATGGCTATTTCTATTTTAGCTAAACTTCCTTTAGAGACCACGTGGACAGGAGATTTGAGGCTATTCATAGAAAAGCTTTTTTTGCAAGAAGGTTTTCTTTTTAGACCTGTAATTGCTATAGCTTGTGGTACAGCATCCTCTACCCTTTGGTGTAAGGGTTTATCTGAGCAACTTTCTGAGGATTCTAATTGTGAAGAGTTTTCTTATCAATTGATACTCTTAGAAACAGCTAATACTTTAATTTGTGATGCTGTTTATGTTATTAAGGTCAAGTCTAAGAATATGGCTTTAGCAGTTTTGAATAGAAGGGCTTTATGGTTTAAATCATGGTCTACTGACATGGTTCTAAATCTAGACTTCTGAAATCAGCCAATAGGGATTGACTGATTTAAAATCAGCCAATCGGAATTAAGTGGTACCCCTATATATGGGGGTTCCGCACTTCTGGGATTTCAGTGTGCTGCATCGACCGCATGAATACTAGGGCTCACCGAAGAGAGCAAAAGAACTGAAGATTGCAGAGCGGAGTTGACTGAAGAGGCTGCCAAAGTCCTCCTCCGCAAAGATGGGTTCCCGGCGCCTGGAGCTTGGATCAAAATGGCCCCAGCGTGGATGAAGATTGTGGAGTGGAGGCTGGGGAAGAATCCGCAAAGTCCATCTCCGCTGCTGTGAAGATGGACCCCCGGAGCCAGGAACCACAATGGAGAGTTACCCAACAGTGGGTACCACTTTTTGGGTTAGTTAGGGATTGTTTGCGGTGTGTGTGTTTTTTTTTTTTTTCTTTTAAAGAAAAGCGTTTTTTATTTTAACTTTTATTTTGTAACCAAGCTTTTTTCTTTTACAAAGATATGACGAGTCCACGGATTTCATCCTTACTTGTGGGATATTAAACTCCTGCTTAACAGGAAGTGGCAAAGAGCACTACAGCAGAGCTGTATATATAGCCCCTCCCCTTCCCCTCTACCCCCAGTCATTCTCTTTGCCTGTGTTATACTAGGAAGACATGGTAAAGGTGGTGTTAGTTTTAGTTTCTTCAGTCAAGAAGTTTTTTATTTTAAATGGTACCGGTGAGTACTATTTTCCTCAGGGGGATATGGAAGAAGATTTCTACTCCTGAGGTTTGATGATCTTAGCAGTTGTAACTAATATCCACGCTGGTTCCCACAAGACTTCTGAAGGTAACCATGAGACATCTTCAGTGTGGAGACCGGTTTCATGCTACAAGCAGCATTAAGGTATGTGCAGCCTTTTTTTCTGAGAAGACTTGGTGTATCAGAACTGGCTGGCATTATTTCCCTGTATGGGAATGGGGTAAGCAGTAAAACCTATTTTAATAAGAGGGGTGTTACTGGAGTCCCTATTTTATATTTATTATTAGTTGATATTTGGGCATTATGTGACATGGGAGACAATATAAAAAACAATGTTTTAAGTTTTTTTTTTTTTTTTGGCACTTAAAACTTATTGGTTTTATGCTTGAGTTATATTGTGTGTATATTTTTACTTTAGTGCAAAACTGCATTTCCATGCGGTCTTGTTTGAGCCTACTCTGACTTTTGACCTTAAGGGGCGGAGCCTATTTTGGCGCAATTTCTTCAGGCTGAGCAGCAGCAAGCAGTAACTCGGTGGCTTCTGGACTGTGTAGCTGGTCTGAAGGGTTAGAAACTTGATTCGAAGTACCCTGGGGGCAGGTAGGCGCCACAGAGGTGCATAGTGTATTTTATATCTATCTTTTGACTACATGTTGATATAAGTACTTCTGAAGCCTTATTTCTGCCCTTGCTTGTGGGTGCTGTAATTTTTGGATTAACCAACGATATTAAATTAAATTTGGGAATTATTTTTTTTGTGTATTTTGGAAAAATTGTTCACTTTCTTTTGCAAGATGTACCGAGTCCACGGATTCATCCTAACTTGTGGGATATTGTCCTTCCTGACAGGAAGTAGCAAAGAGAGCACCACAGCAGAGCTGTCTATATAGCTCCCCCCTTAACTCCACCCCCCCAGTCATTCTCTTTGCTGGCTCTAAGCAGGAAGGGTAAAGAGAAGAGGTGTTAAACTGTTAGTTTTATTTTATCTTCAATCAAGTGTTTGTTATTTTTAAATGGAACCGGTGTTGTACTATTTACTCTCAGGCAGGACATAGATGAAGATTTCTGCCTGGAGGATGATGATCTTAGCATTTGTAACTAAGGTCCACTACTGTTCCCACAGAAGCTGAGGAGTACAGGAGACTTCAGTGTGAGGAACGGTTCTTGCTATACAGCAATGAGGTATGTTCAGCCCTTTTTTTCTGCAGAGACTTGGATAACTACAGAAAGGCTGAAAGTATCCCCATTAGGGGAAGGGTAAGCAGTAATCCTAGTGTTAGAAGGGTATTACTAGGTTTCATATAGGGCTAATTTTATGGGCACTCAGTTTGTATGTTATATTAGGAACAAACATTTGTGTGTCTGGGAGTACTATGTTTATTTTATTTGGCACTTCTGTTTGGAGGGTTCACTTGGCTTATTTGTTTTTTTTTGTAACCCACATGGCTCAAGGATCGTTTTGTAACTTTCTGTGTAGGCCCCAGCAACATCGGGTGGAGAGGGGCGGGGCCTATTTTCGCGCCTCAGTTGCGCATTTATTTTGCATAGGCAAGCAGCAAGCCACAACAGAAGGGTCCTGGAGCACTTCTAAGGGCCTAAACGAAGCTTAATTTCCACATTTTTGATCCTTGAGGGCAGGTAGGCGCCACAGCAGAGCTGTGGCAGTGTACTGACAAGGGTTTTACCGGGTTTTTAACTCTTTTTAATCAAGTTTTCTCATTTAAGGATTAATTGCCTTAATATTTGTGGTGCAATCTTACTAAAGCTTGAGAGGTATACTGTAAAAAATTTTTGAAATTTTGGAGTTATTTTAAGCAGTTTTGCAGTTTGTGTATGCCTTTTTCTCTCTTAAAGGCACAGTACCGTTTTTGCAAATTGTATTTTTTTCATTAAATAAAGTGTTTTCCAAGCTTGCTTGCCTCATTACTAGCCTGTTAAACATGTCTAACATTGAGGAAACTCATTGTTCAATTTGTTTGGAAGCCATTGTGGAACCCCCTCTTAGAATGTGTCCCACTTGTACTGATATGTCTATAAATTGCAAACAGCATATTTTGACTTATAAAGGTTTGGCATTAGATGATTCTCAGACAGAAGGTAATCAGGTTTTGCCATCTAGTTCTCCCCAAGTGTCACAACCGGTAACGCCCGCACAAGCGACGCCAAGTACTTAGAGTGCGTCTAATTTTTTCACCTTGCAAGATATGGCATCAGTTATGAATACTACCCTCACAGAGGTTTTATCTAAGCTGCTAGGGTTGCAAGGGAAGCACAGTAGCTCTGGGTTAAGATCAAATGCTGAGCCTTCTGATGCTTTAGTAGCCGTATCCGATATTCCCTCACAATGTTCTGAAGTAGGGATGAGGGATTTGCTATCTGAGGGAGAGATTTCTGATTCTGCAAAGATGTTCCCTCAGACAGATTCAGATATGACGGCATTTAAATTTAAGCTAGAACACCTCCGCTTATTGCTCAGGGAGGTTTTAGCGACTCTGGATGATTGTGACCCTATTGTAGTTCCAGAGAAATTGTGTAAAACGGACAAATATTTAGAGGTTCCTGTTTACACTGATGATTTTCCGGTTCCTAAGAGGATTTCGGACATTGTTACTAAGGAGTGGGATAGACCAGGTATTCCGTTTCCCCCCTTCTGTTTTTAAGAAAATGTTTCCCATATCTGACAACATAAAGGACTCATGGCAGACGGTCCCTATGGTGGAGGGAGCTATTTCTACTCTAGCTAAGCGTACAACTATACCTATTGAAGACAGTTGAGCTTTCATTGATCCTATGGATAAAAAATTAGAGGGTCTTCTAAAGAAATTTTTTGTTCATCAAGGTTTTCTTCTTCAACCTATAGCGTGCATTGTTCCTGTAACCACTGCAGCTGCATTTTTGTTTGAGGCTCTAGAAGAGGCTCTTCAGATGGAGACCCCACTAGATGATATTCTGGACAGAATTAAGGCTCTTAAGTTAGCTAATTCTTTCATTACAGACGCCGCTTTTCATCTTGCTAAATTAGCGGCAAAGAATTCAGGTTTTGCCATTTTAGCGCGTAGAGCGTTATGGCTTAAGTCCTGGTCGGCCGATGTGTCATCTAAATCTAAGCTTTTGACCATCCCTTTCAGAGGTAAGACCCTATTCGGGCCTGCACTGAAAGAGATCATTTCAGACATCACTGGAGGAAAGGGTCATGCCCTCCCTCAAGATAAGTCAATTAAGACAAGGACCAAACAAAATAATTTTCGTTCTTTCAAAACTTCAAGGGTGGTCCCGCTTCTTCTTCCCCGGCTGCAAAGCAAGAGGGGAACTTTGTTCAATCCAAGCCAACCTGGAGACCTAACCAGGCTTGGAACAAGGGTAAACAGTCCAAAAAGCCTGCTGCTGCCACTAAGACAGCATGAAGGGGTAGTCCCCGATCCGGGACCGGATCTAGTAGAGGGCAGACTCTCTCTCTTTGCTTAGGCCTGGGCAAGAGACGTTCAGGACTCCTGGGCCGTAGAAATTGTAACCCAGGGGTATCTCCTAGATTTCAAAGATTCTCCTCCAAGGGGGAGATTCCATCTTTCTCAATTGTCTGTAAACCAGACAAAAAGAGAGGCGTTCTTACGCTGTGTAGAAGACCTTTATTACCATGGGAGTGATCTGCCCAGTTCCAAAAGCAGAACAGGGGCAAGGTTTCTACTCCAATCTGTGGTTCCCAAAAAAGAGGGAACTTTCAGACCAATTCTAGAATTCAAGATGCTAAACCAATTCCTAAGAGTTCCATCCTTCAAGATGGAGACCATTCGGACTATTTTACCAATGATCCAGGAGGGTCAATATATGACTACCGTGGATCTAAAGGATGCGTATCTACACATTCCTATCCACAAAGATCATCACCAGTTCCTCAGGTTCGCCTTTCTGGACAGGCATTACCAGTTTGTGGCTCTTCCCATCGGGTTGGCTACGGCGCCAAGAATCTTCACAAAGGTGCTAGGATCCCTTCTGGCGGTCCTAAGGCCGCGTGG
Source organism: Bombina bombina (assembly GCF_027579735.1). NCBI lineage: Eukaryota > Metazoa > Chordata > Amphibia > Anura > Bombinatoridae > Bombina > Bombina bombina. The sequence goes on from NC_069499.1 coordinate 573,279,609, forward strand.
CATAACAGTGGCCCTTTATCTAGACGACATCTTAATTCAAGCGTCGACTTTCCAACTTTCCAAGTCTCACACGGACTTAGTGTTGGCCTTTCTAAGATCTCATGGGTGGAAGGTGAACGTGAAAAAGAGTTCCCTTATTCCTCTCACAAGAGTTCCATTCCTGGGAACTCTGATAGATTCGGTGGACGTGAACATTTTTCTGACAGAGGTCAGGAAATCAAAGATTTTAACCACCTGCCAAGCTCTTCATTCCATTCCTCGGCCGTCAGTTGCTCAGTGTATGGAGGTAATCAGACTTATGGTAGCGGCAATGGACATAGTTCCGTTTGCTCGCTTGCATCTCAGACCACTGCAACTATGCATGCTCAAACAGTGGAATGGGGATTATGCAGATTTATCTCCTCAGATAAATCTGGATCAAGAGACCAGAGACTCTCTTCTTTGGGGGTTGTCACAGGATCACCTGTCCAGGGGAATGTGTTTCCGTAGCCCAGCGTGGGTTATTTTGACGACGGACGCCAGCCTCCTGGGCTGGGGTGCAGTCTGGAATTCCCTGAAAGCACAGGGTTTGTGGACTCAGGAGGAGGCCCTCCTACCGATAAATATTCTGCAATTAAGAGCGATATTCAATGCTCTTCAGGCGTGGCCTCAGCTGGCTTCGGCCGGATTAATCAGGTTTCAGTCGGAAAACCTCACGACTGTAGCTTATATCAATCATCAGGGGGGAACAAGGAGTTCCTTGGCGATGATAGAAGTTTCCAGGATAATCCGATGGGCAGAGACTAACTCTTGCCATCTTTCAGCGATCTATATCCCAGGGGTAGAGAACTGGGAGGCAGATTTTCTAAGTCGTCAGACTTTTCATCCGGGGGAGTGGGAGCTCCATCCGGAGGTGTTTGCTCAACTGGTTCAGCTATGGGGCACACCATAATTGGATCTGATGGCGTCTCGTAAGAACGCCAAACTTCCTTGTTTCGGATCCAGGTCCAGGGACCCTCAGACTGTACTGATAGATGCTCTAGCAGTACCCTGATCGTTCAACCTGGCTTATGTGTTTCCACCTTTCCCTCTCCTTCCGCATCTGATTGCCAGAATCAAACAGGAGACAGCCTCTGTGATTTTGATAGCACCTGTGTGGCCACGCAGGACTTGGTATGCAGACCTGGTGGACATGTCATCTCTGCCACCATGGACTCTGCCACTGCAACGGGACCTTCTAATTCAGGGTCCGTTCAAGCATCCAAATCTAATTTCTCTACAACTGAATGCTTGGAGATTGAACGCTTGATTTTATCAAAGCGGGGTTTCTCTGAGTCGGTCATAGATACCTTGATTCAGGCTCGAAAGCCTGTCACCAGGAAAATCTATCATAAGATATGGCGTAAATATCTTTTTTGGTGCGAATCCAAAGGCTACTCATGGAGTAAGATCAGGATTCCTAGGATTTTGTCCTTTCTTCAAGAAGGATTGGAAAGAGGATTGTCAGCTAGTTCCCTAAAGGGACAGATATCTGCTTTGTCTATCCTATTGCACAAGCGTCTGGCTGATGTCCCAGACGTTCAGGCTTTTTGTCAGGCTTTAGTTAGAATCAAGCCTGTGTTTAAACCTGTTGCTCCGCCATGGAGTCTAAATTTAGTTCTGTTTCTAGTTGCTATCTCTTCAGCTCAAATAGTTTCTGAACTATCTGCATTACAATGCGACTCGCCTTATCTTATTTTCCATGCTGATAAGGTGATTTTGCGTACCAAACCTGGGTTCCTCCCTAAGGTTGTTTCTAACAGGAATATCAATCAGGAAATTGTTGTTCCTTCTCTGTGTCCTAATCCTTATTCTAAGAAGGAACGTCTGTTGCACAACTTGGACGTGGTTCGTGCTTTGAAATTTTATTTGCAGGCAACCAAAGATTTTCGCCAATCATCTTCTTTGTTTGTTGTCTATGCTGGAAAGCGTAGAGGTCAAAAGGCTACAGCTACCTCTCTTTCCTTTTGGCTGAAGAGCATCATCCGTTTGGCTTATGAGACTGCTGGACAGCAGCCTCCTGAAAGAATTACAGCTCACTCCACTAGAGCGGTGGCTTCCACATGGGCTTTTAAAAATGATGCTTCTGTTGAACAGATTTGTAAGGCTGCGACTTGGTCTTTGCTTCATACCTTTTCTAAATTTTCCAAATTTGATACTTTTGCTTCTTCGGAGGCTATTTTTGGGAGAAAGGTTTTGCAAGCAGTGGTGCCTTCCGTTTAGGTTCCTGTCTTGTCCCTCCCTTCATCCGTGTCCTAAAGCTTTGGTATTGGTATCCCACAAGTTAGGATGAATCCGTGGACTCGGTACATCTTGCAAAAGAAAACAAAATTTATGCTTACCTGATAAATTTCTTTCTTTTGCAATGTCCACGGCCCGCCCTGTCTATTCAAGACAGATAGTATATTTTTTCTGCACCTTATAGTTTCTCCTTTTCTTCCTTGGCCTTCGGTCGAATGACTGGGGGGTGGAGTTAAGGGGGGAGCTATATAGACAGCTCTGCTGTGGTGCTCTCTTTGCTACTTCCTGTCAGGAATGACAATATCCCACATGTTAGGATGAATCAGTGGACTTGGTACATCGCAAAAGAAATAAATTTATCAGGTAAGCATAAATTTTGTTTTTTCTTTTCTTAAAGGCACAGTACAAGTTTTTTCTAATGTTTTTATTTTATGCTATAAATAAGTGTTTAAACGACATTTGTGGTATTACTAGTCTGTTCAACATGTCTGACATTGAAGTTTCTTATTGTTCTATGTGTTTAGAAACTATTTTGCAACCCCCTCTAACATTGTGTAACTTTTGTACTGAAAGGGCTTTACAATGTAAAAAGCATATTTTAAATAAAGTAAGTGTGCCTAGGGATGATTCTCAGTCTGAAGAGAATCAGGATATGCCATCCAATTCTTCCCAAGTGTCACAACTTTTATGCCCACACAAGTGACGCCTAGTACTTCTAGTGCGTCTAATTCCTTTACTCTGCAGGAGATGGCTGCAGTTATGTCAACTACCCTTACAGAGGTATTGTCTAAATTACCAGTGTTGCAGGGTAAACGCAGTAGGTCAAGTATTAATGAAAATACTGAATCCTCTGATGCTTTATTAGCTATTTCCGATGTTCCCTCACAGTGAAACAAACTTTTTGGTTACTAAGGCACTACTAACTCGTAATGCAGGAATATCGTTTCTTATATGATTAATCAGCTTACTCATGTGCTGTAATCAATAGGTAAAATATATGGGGTGCTGTGTACTGGATAGACAACTTGAAAAAGCAGTAAACAACTGATATTGGTGTACACTTGGATAGCACTCACATTCCTGCTCATAAATTAATGAGATAGATAAGTTTCAGACAGTGGGATGGAGTCTAAAGCACACACGTTAAAATATAACTTTTAATCAAAAAAATTTAAAATAATATATTTACAAAAGGACACACATTTAAAATCAACATTAGTATCATATTGGTTTATATACTCTGTAAATGGCCTCACGTGGGGTTACCTTCTGGTTAGATAATATGGAACTCAGTATACTCAAATTGTATTGGCTTAGGTGAAAGTCAATAATAAATATTAGTTTAGCCAATAAAATAGAGGTCCAAAATAATATGGCTAGCAATATCACAGCTGTTTGAATTAAATAGAGAACAAGATGATGTACTGATGTAGTTTTAATTATTTCATCTAGGGTTACGTGACATATTTCATGCTGACTATGCAATTGATTTATTCACGGTTTATATCATGACTTAGAGGTGTCAGAAGAAATAGTAATGTCACTGACTGGTTCGGTAGATAAATGAATGTTAATTGTTAAGATAGTGTATTCATTTGAACTGAATGTCACTTATAGTGTCACAATGCGAGACATAAACCTTGTCCTTATTTGTTTAATTACCGGACCTTGAAAACATAGATTACGTCAGCTATGTATGTAATATGTGTCACGGGACACAGAAGGCATGTATACAGCTAGTTGCCAACTCTCCTATTAATGCTGTTAATGCAATATAGCCATAGTGATTTCTATAACAATACTATTATATATGTTGTAATTCCAGCCTATAACTGCTTGGATAAACCAAGTTATATAGAGGTGTTACTGGTGTTAGATAATCACCAGGTACCTAATAATATTATTCAAAACTGGAGGATTACCGGCCTATACCTATTTACAAGTGTCCGCGGTACTTTTGTGGTTACTTGTCATATAACTGCTGTTATCCGCTATGGTTAGCGATGATATATATTACAATGAGTTAAATAAGGTACTAGTGTCTTGCACCTAATATCGTTATCGGCCACAAAATGACTTATAATCAACTAGTTACTGAATTTAAGTCTCATAACACACCTTGATTGAAGGATATATGAGCAAGATTACTGAAAATAGTTATTGAGTGGGCGTAAATTTACCAGCCTGTACCTTTAATGTCTTGCAGGTTACTACAATCTTAATAGCCTTGCAATGTGCCTACATGCTCTTGGATATTTATTGATAATCTATGACAAATTGTAAAGGGTTAATTTACCGGCCTATACCTTCAGGGTAATAAAGATTTAACCTGTTCTATTAAGTGCCCGGTATAACAACATAGAGGTTTATCCAAATAATGATTATGGTTAAGTGGTTGCTTTGATATTATGAACCGGCCTATACCTTTACTTTTGCCAAGACATACATGTTATGGTGCCGAGTTAGGAGCTGTTGGTGCACATAGATTATTATTCAGAACAACTTGTTGCTCTATTGACGTTACTTTGACACAGTATGGCACTAAGTACTGATGCTATAATAGTGTTGGAATATAGCGTTGTGGGCATACGTTTACCGGCCTATATCGTAGTAATGAGATAGCTTAGCAAGGTGTCTACTTTCACCTTCGTGTTCGTTTCTAATAAACGATAATATACTTTTGAATATTTTACCGGCCTATACCATACTATCAGTAGGGCTCTGACCGCCCTGCTGTATGCTAAGGTTGCCACAACCAAATTATCTAAAAAGGTTTTGCTGTGATTTTAAATAATTATTACCGGCCTATACCTTTATAATTCTCCAAACACTAATAGCTTGGCATGCAACCAGATTTAAATATTTTACCGGCCTATACCATACTATCGGTAGCGCTCTGACTGCCCTGCTGTATGTTAAGGTTGCCACAACCAAATTATCTAAAAAGATTTTGCTGTGATTTTAAATAATTATTACCGGCCTATACCTTTATAATCATCCGAACACTAATAGCTCGGCATGTAACCAGATTAACCCCTACGGAGGTTAAATTATAAAGTGCTACGATCTAAGTCACATAATTTTAGTTAAATACATTAGTTGTGAATTTAGAGTGCCAAATACTTCCAATATGATAGTTTACAATTAAAATGAAGCAACACCACTATCCCCTAACATGTTTCGCCAGTAACCTGGCTTTGTCAAAGGGTACCCCACGTGAGGCCATTTACAGAGTATATAAACCAATATGATACTAACGTTGATTTTAAATGTGTCCTTTTGTAAATATATTATTTTAAATTTTTTTTATTAAAAGTTATATTTTAACGTGTGTGCTTTAGACTCCATCCCAGTGTCTGAAACTTATGTATCTCATTAATTTATGAGCTGGAATGTGAGTGCTATCCAAGTGTACACCAATATCAGTTGTTTACTGATTTTTCCAGTGTTCCCTCACAGTGCTCTGAGTTGGGGATCAGGGAATTACTGTCTGAGGGTGAAATTTCTGATTCAGGGAATGTTTTGCCTCAGATAGATTCGGATGCTATGTCATTTAAATTTAAGCTTGAACACCTCCGCCTGTTGCTTAGGGAGATTTTAGCGACTCTGGATGATTGTGATCCTATTGTGATTCCTCCAGAGAAATTGTGTAAAATGGATAAATATTTGGAAGTTCCTACTTACACTGATGTTTTTCCGGTTCCTAAGAGAATTTCGGAAATTATTAATAAGGAATGGGATAGACCAGGTATACTGTTTTCTCCCTCTCCTAATTTTAAGAAAATGTTTCCTATATCAGATACCATTCGGGACTTATGGCAAACGGTCCCTAAGGTAGAGGGAGCTATATCTTCCCTAGCTAAGCGTAGACTCCATTAGATGACATTCTAGATAGAATTAAGGCTCTTAAGCTAGCTAATTCTTTTATTACTGATGCCGCTTTTCAAATTGCTAAATTAGCGGCAAAAAATGCAAGAGTGGCTATTTTAGCACGTAGAGCATTGTGGCTCAAATCTTGGTCTGCTGATGTGTCATCAAAACATAAGCTTTTAGCTATTCCCTTTAAAGGTAAGACCCTTTTTGGGCCAGAATTGAAGGAGATCATTTCTGATATTACAGGAGGTAAGGGCCATGCCCTACCTCAGGATAGGTTGGTTAAAATGATGGGTAAACAGAATAATTTATTTCATGTAATTGTCAAGAGTCCATGAGCTAATGACGTATGGGATATACATTCCTACCAGGAGGGGCAAAGTTTCCCAAACCTCAAAATTCCTATAAATACACTCCCACCACACCCACAATTCAGTTTTACAAATGTTGCCTCCTATGGAGGTGGTGAAGTAAGTTTGTGCTAGAATTCTACGTTGATATGCGCTTCTCAGCATGCTGAAGCCCGGTTCCTCTCAGAGTGCAGTGAATGACAGAGGGATGTGAAGGGAGTATTACCTATTGAATGCAATGGTCATCCTAATGGGGATCTATTTCATAGGTTCTTTGTTATCGGTTGTAGAGATTCATCTCCTACCTCCCTTTTCAGATCGACGATATACCGGTACTCTTATATACCATTACCTCTACTGATTCTCGTTTCAGTACTGGTTTGGCTATCTGCTATATGTAGATGAGTGTCTTTTGGTAAGTATGTTTTTTTTTACTTGTGACACTCTCAGCTATGATTTGGCACTTTATATGTAAAGTTCTAAATATATGTTTTATACTTATATTTGCCATGATTCAGGTTTATCAGTTTATTTCCTTCTTACAGACTGTCAGTTTCATTTTGGGAAATGCATATGAAAAAATTATTTCTTACCTGAAAATGTTTCAAATTTACTTTCTTTTCTAAATTGCGGGCTGTTAGCCTCGCGGGAGCGCAAAATGATATAATTTATTGCATCATTTTTGGCGCAAGACTTTTTGGCGCGAGAATTACGTTTGTTGACGTAATGACGTCATTTCCGGCGTCTTAGTTGGCGCCGAGAGTTTTCACATAGTTGCGTCATCTATGACGCACGTGTTTGTTGCAGACGTTTTTGGCGCCAAAAAATATTTTGTCAGTTGGGCGTCATACTTGGCGCCAGATTTTTGACATTACTTAAGTCATTATTTGTTTTTGCTTCTGGTTTCCAGAGGCTTATTCTGTTTGCATTTTTTCCCATTCCTGAAACTGTCATATAAGGAAATTGATAATTTTGCTTTATATGTTGTTTTTTCTATTACATATTGCAAGATGTCTCAATCTGACCCTGTCTCAGAATCTACTACTGGATTCTTGCTGCCTGATGTCGGTTCTACCAAAGCTAAGTGCATTTGTTGTAAACTTATGGTAACTGTTCCTCCGGCTGTATGTTTGTGTTAGTTGTCATGATAAACTTTCAAAAGCAGATAATATTTCCATTAGTAGTAATCCATTACCTGTTGTTGTTCCTTCAACATCTAATGTTCAGGTTATTCCTGTTAATGTGAGAGACTTTGTTTCTAATTCTATTCAGAAGGCCCTGTCTGTTATACCACCTTCTAATAAACATAAAAGGTCTTTTAAAACTTCTCATAAATTCGATGATTTTTTAAATGACCGACAGCATTCTGATTTATCTATCTCTGATGAGGATCTATCTGGTTCAGAAGGTTCTGCCTCAGATATTGACACTGACAAAACTTCATATTTATTTAAAATGGAGTATATTCGTTCTTTATTAAAAGAGGTGTTGATTGCATTAGATATGGAGGAGACTAGTCCTCTTGATATTAAAACCAGTAAACGTTTAAATTCGGTTTTTAAACCTCATGTAGTTATTCCAGAGGTTTTTCCAGTTCCTGATTCTATTTCAGATGTAATTTCTAGGGAATTGAATAGTCTGGGTACTTAATTTACTCCTTCTTCAAGGTTTAAGAAACTGTACCCTTTGCCGACTGATAGATTGGAGTTTTGGGAAAATATCCCCAAAGTTGATGGGGCTATCTCTACTCTTGCAAAGCGTACTACTATTCCTACGGCAGATAGTACTTCTTTTAAAGATCCTTTAGATAGGAAGCTTGAATCTTATCTAAGGAAGGCTTATTTATGTTCAAGCCATCTTCTTAGGCCTGCTATTTCTTTGGCTGATGTTGCTGCGGCTTCAACTTTTTGGTTGGAAACTTTAGCGCAACAAGTACCAGATCCTAAAGTGTATAGCATTGTTAAGCTAATTCAACATGCTAATAATTTAATTTGTGATGCCATTTTTTATATCATTAGAATTGATGTCAGGTATTTGTCTTTAGCTACAAAGAGAAACATGGACAGAGATGACCATTGAAGAATACACTATTAGCACTCATGTAGACTAATGACACAAATTGTGAATATATTTTCTAAAAAGATAGACTACCAAATGGTAAAGAGAGTTCACTTGGAACATTAAAACATAACTTTTATTAAATACGCAAAAAACAGGAGATAAAATAAAGGGATGTGCAATTAAAATAATAGCTTACTGGGGTGTAATGAAAGACAATCTTTTGTATCACATTGGATGCCAAGGTATAATGGCTACAACTTGTTAAGCATACTTGGGTATGCATAATTTAACTTGCAATTGCTTATTTGTGCTCAGCCAATACAATTAATAACATTAACCCGTGCTCTTGCAATAAAACACAAGGTAAATAATTATTGTGCAGAGCTTGTTTTTAATATTTGAGTCTTGCAAGTTCTGAGGTTGTGTCTTAAGGCCTCTGAACAATAACAGGGTCTGTGTTAGCACAACTTCTTGTTGTTTTAATTTAGCAACACGGTGCATAGAGCATACATATTCTTTATTTAGAGAGATCAATATTATAATGCATACTTAGGTATCCATATAGATAATTCCAGGTAACACTGGGTTTGGTAGAATAATTTGGTCAATTAGAATTAACCAAATAGTACCTAGAATGTCTGGTTACCTCCGAGTATAACATGTTCAATTTATCCTAATGTTGCATAAAGCGTGATTTGGATTTAGTTTATAAAGTCAGTGTGATTGGTGCATACTTAGGTATCCATATATCAATTCACAATAACCCAAAATTGAGTGTTTGACCTTACTTTGTAATAGTATAGAGATATATAACCATCCATAGGGTGTAAATACTATGACTTTTTAAGCAAGATTAGTTTCTTTATAAATGTTCTTTAGTAATCAATTGTGAGTTCCCTTGCAATGGATTGCAGAGGATTTATAAAGAGCATTAATATGTTGAGTATATAAGGTATATTGTGATGCATAATTCAATTCCAGATATCCTTATCAATAATTGTATTTGCACATACTACTTCACATACAGCTATATTTATACCTCCCAAATGTATTTGATTACGGATAATCAGCCTCAGTATAAATAGCGAAAATGATTGCCTTATTCGATCGCATATAATAGGCATAAGTTAATATCTGGTGTTTCGCTATCTTTGGTTGAAATTACCGTTTGGGTGTATTGTTTAGGCCAAAATAAATTCTGGTCCTGTGGGTTGGTGACGGTATAACTGTTATCGTCAAGTTAATCTATGTTGCCATAACAAAAGATCATGTTTATCTATAGCTTATTCTTTAGCTGTTGCAGTGTGTAGTGCTGCACTGGTCTGAATTACTATTTGGTTGTATCACTTGTTGCAACAAAGTAGATAAATTATTGATCTGGTGTGTTACAAATTATAAAGTAAATTGCTATTTGAGATGCTAGTCGCTTGTTTATGTATCCCATGTAGATCGGTGATACAAATAATGTTACGTTTATATATTAGCTCTCTATAGCTAAGAGAGTAAAATTTTAGTTACCCTCTCATGTGCTCAAATGTAGCAAGAAAGCCGGCCCAAGTATCCGGTTCTGGTAAATTATATCTGGCGGTAACTGCCTACATAGTCTTCAATACTATTGTATAGAGTAATTTATAAGTATAAAGTAATTTTTGTAGAGCATAGTACCGATAGATACAAAAATACCAAAATACCTTTAGCAAATATTGTCACCGCAGATTAAGCTAACCCTAACATACACAGGAGCTCCCTGACTCCTTACCATTACCCTAACATGTTTCGCCGTTTGCACGGCTTTCTCAAAGGGGGTGTGCGCGCGTCGCACTTCAGGGGGCTTTTTATTGCATGTAAGAAGCTGACTCGCCGCCCATTCAATGACGTCATCCGTGTAACTGATGTTATGATCCTAGCTGTGAGTATGGGATAAACGTTGATCTCTATTATAGAGTGTATCTCAAGTAGTGATGCTTCGATTATGGAAATACCATATTTTGTATTAGTAGAAAGGAGGACTTATAAATCTATTGGCATATTGTTTGTTGACTTATGTGAAAATCCTTGGTGAAGTGTAGTGACGAACAGTATTATAAACGTGACATTCTATTTCTGTGACAATAAATAATTTATTTTGGATAGTGCTCTAAATATGTGCCCACAATAATCCAGACATCCATATACGGATGAATTATTTGAATAAAGTGTGAACATCAACTGGATATGATTTTATATAATATATGAATGAACTAAATTTCCCTAAAAATGACTTGTGAATTCTGTGAGTAAACAGTGAAGGAAGGGGCATGTATTGATGAAAGAAGATTTGGCATTTGGTTATTATTAACCCCAAAAGCAAAAAAGAAAAGGGATAATGTGTTATTAGTGTTATTCATTAAAAACATAATTGTGTTTGATGTATTAAATTTATGACTTGATATACACTATGTCTATATGGATGGACCTCATACATTTGTTTTTATATCCCCTGACTGAAATACCTGAGTGGATGATTACTACTATTTTTCTTCAAGATATATTTGTTTACAGTATAGAGATAAACCTTATCCTCATTTGTTATATAGGATCTACAATCATTTTTATAAAAAATGGGCGAAGTTGTTTTGTTCGTTTAACCCCAAAGGGTTAACAGAATTTAACAGAAATATCCATTTTGTTTCTGCTCTTAATAGAGCTTTTTCCAGATCTCCACCTCTTATGCCCAGATTGATTTTTTGTAGACCAAAACAATGTATATCTGATTGTCTTGATCTATGCACTGTAAGAAAATGTCTCGCAACAGAGGTGATGGTTTTCCCTGAGTCTGTGTCTTTTTGAGCATTTTTAATGTTTCTCAGATGTTCCTGTGAGCGCGTTCTTATCTTTCTAGTAGTCATTCCTACATAGAAACGATTACATTTGCAGATTTAAGGCATATACAACCCCTTCAGTGTGGCAATCTATGTGTGCATTGATCTTATGTATTTTGCCAAATCTGTCTGTGACTGTGCTTTTCTTAAGCATATAATAACATGTACTACATGATCCACATTTAAAAGAGCCACATGTCAGTTTGGTTAATGTTCTCTCCCCAGAAAAATGGCTAGGACTAATCAGGTCTTTAAGGTTTTTTGCTCTTTTGTAACCCACTGACACTCTGTCATCCAGAATGGTTGCTAGTATGGGATCTGCTTTTAAAATATACCAGTTGTTTTGTAATATTTCGATTACTTTGTTGGTTTCTGGGTTATAAGTGGTAATGAACCTGATTTCTTCTTTAGACTTAACATCTGTTTTCTTGGTTAACAGTTTATGTCTGGGTGTGTATCTGGCTCTGTGCTCCGCCTTTTTAATGGATCTCTTACTGTAACCCATTTGTAACAATCTTTCAGTTACTTCTTTTGCTCTGTGTTTATAGTTTTCTTCAGTTGAACAGTTGCGTTTCATCCTAAGAAATTCTCCTGTTGGTAGGGATTTTGCTGTGCTTGGTGCATGAGCACTAGTAGAGTGTAGTATACTGTTTGTTGCAGTTGCTTATCTATAAACATCAGTGCTGATTGTTCCATCTGGGTTTTTATTAATTCGTAGATCCAAGAATGTTATTTCAGTTAGGCTAGCCTCATGGGTTAATTTTATGTTAAGATCATTTGTGTTGAGAACATCTAAGAATATGTCAAGTTCTTGTTTGGTTCCTTCCCATAGGAATAGCACATCATCTATATAACGCAGCCACAAGGGTATTTGTGACATGTATTTGGAATTCTTGTCTGAGAACATTGTATTTTGCTCCCACCACCCTAGGAAGAGGTTTGCGTACGTGGGTGCGCATGAAGTGCCCATCGCCGTTCCTCTTGTTTGCAGATAGAAACCATGGTTGAAGGTAAAGTAATTGTGATGGAGGACAAAGCTCAAAAGCTTTAATATAAATTCATCATGAGAGATGTCTTCATGTGAGCCCATTTCTAAAAAACCCCTAACTGCTTGTAGTCCCAAATCGTGATTAATACTCGTGTATAATGCTTCCACGTCTGCCGTCACAAGCCAAGTGTTACTGTCAACATGTAAATGTTCTAGTTGTTTTAATACGTCAGGAGTATCTTGAACATAAGATGATAACTGAGGTAAGTATTCTCTCAATCTATAGTCAACATATTTGCTGGCTTTCTCAGTGAGGCAGTTTATACCTGAGACTATTGGTCTACCAGGTGGATGCGTTTGATTTTTGTGCACTTTTGGGATCAGATAGAATGTTGCTGTAGTTGGTTCCTTAACAGTGAGGAATTTATATTCTTTTGGTGTTATTATGCTGTTGGCTTTTACAGTATCTATCAGGCTCTGGTATTTTTCCAAGAAGACTTTCGTTGTGTTAAAGTGGAGTTTCTTGTAACATTTTATATCTTTGAGTTGTTTATCAGCTTATTATGTCTTTAGCTATTTTAGCTAGAAGAGCTTTATGGCTTAAATCTTAGAATGCGGATATGACTTCTAAGTCAACGTTGCTATCTCTTTCTTTCTAAGGTAATAAATTATTTGGTTCTCAGTTGGATTCTATTATTTCAACTGTCACTGGGGGGAAGGGAGCCTTTTTGCCTCAGGATAAAAAATCTAAGGGTAAATTTAGGGCTGCTAACCGTTTTCGTTCCTTTCGTCAGAAACTTGACCCTTCCCCTAAAGGAACGGTTTCCAATTGGAAGCCTTCTCCAGTCTGGAATAAATCCAAGCCTTTTAGAAAATCAAAATCAGCCCCCAAGTCCGCATGAAGGTGCGGCCCTCATTCCAGCGCAGTTGGTAGGGGGCAGACTAAGATTTTTCAAAGATATGTGGATCAATTCAATCCAAAATCATTGGATCCAGAACATTGTTTCTCAAGGGTACAGAATAGGTTTCAAGGTAAGACTGCCTGTGAGAAGTTTCTTTCTCTCACGCATTCCAGTGAACCCAGTAAAGGCTCAGGCTTTCCTGAAGTGTGTTTCAGACCTGGAGTTCCGGGGTAATTGTGCCAGTTCCCTTTCCGGAACGGGGTCTGGGGTTTTATTCAAATCTGTTCATTGTTCCAAAGAAAGAGAATTCTTTCCGACCAGTTCTGGATCTAAAAATTTTGAATCCTTATGTAAGAATACCAACATTCAAAATGGTGACTATAAGGACTATTCTGCCTTTTGTTTAGCAAGGGCATTATATGTCCACAATAGACTTACAGGATGCATATCTTCATATTCCGATTCATCCAGATCACTATCAGTTCCTGAGATTCTCTTTTCTAGACAAGCATTATCAATTTGTTGCTCTTCCTTTTGGCCTAGCAACAGCTCCAAGGATCTTTTCAAATGTTCTCGGTGCCCTACTTTCTGTAATCAGAGGGCGGGGTATTGCGGTGTTTCCTTATTTGGACGATATCTTGGTACTTGCTCAGTCTTTACATTCTGCAGAATCTCACACAAATCAACTAGTGTTGTTTCTTCAAAGACATGGTTGGAGGATCAATTTTCCAAAAAGTTCCTTGATTCCTCAGACAAGGGTAACCTTTTTAGGATTCCAAATAGATTCAGTATCCATGACTTTGTCTCTAACAGACAAAAGATGTCTGAAATTGGTTTCAGCTTGTCAGAACCTTCAGTCTCAGTCATTCCCTTCGGTAGCTATGTTCATGGAGGTTTTAGGTCTCATGACTGCCGCATCGGACGCGATCCCCTTTGCTCGTTTTCACATGAGACCTCTTCAGCTTTGTATGCTGAGCCAATGGTGCAGGGATTATACAAAGATATCACAATTAATATCCTTAAATCCCAATATTCGACTATCTCTGACTTGGTGGTTAGATCACCATCATTTAGTTCAGGGGACCTCTTTTGTTCGTCCATCCTGGACTGTGATTACAACTGATGCAATCTTTCAGGTTGGGGAACTGTCTGGGGATCTCTGACAGCGCAGGGGGTTTGGAAATCTCAAGAGGCGAGATTACCAATCAATATTTTGGAAATCCGTGTGATTCTCAGAGCTCTTCAGTTTTGGCCTCTTCTGAAGAGAGAACTGTTTATTTGTTTTCAGACAGAGAATGTCACAACCGTGGCGTATGTCATTCATCAAGGTGGGACTCACAGTCCTCAAGCTATGAAATAAGTATCTCTGATACTTGCATGGGTGGAATCCAGTTCCTTTCTAATCTCTGCGGTCCATATCCCAGGTATAGACAATTGGGAAGCGGATTATCTCATTCGCCAGACTTTACATCCGGGAGAATGGTCTCTTCACCCAGATGTGTTTCTTCAGATTGTTCAGATGTGGGGGCTTCCAGAAATAGATCTGATGGCTTCTCATCTAAACAGGAAACTTCCCAGGTATCTGTCCAGGTCCAGGGATCCTCAGGCGGAAGCAGTGGATGCGTTGTCACTTCCTTGGAATTATCAACCTGCTTATGTCTTTCAGCCTCTAGTTCTTCTTCCAAGTGTGATTTCCAAAATCATAATGGAGCGTTCATTTGTACTGCTGGTGGCAACAGCATGGCCACACAGGTTTTGGTATGTGGATCTTGTCCGGATGTCCAGTTGCCAACCTTGGACCCTTCCATTAAGGCCAGACCTTCTGTCTCAAGGTCCATTTTTCCATCAGGATCTCAAATTATTAAATTTGAAGCTATGGAGATTGAACGCCTAGTGCTTAGTCATAGAGGTTTCTCTGACTCAGTGATTAATACTATGTTGCAGTCTCGCAAATCTGTGTCTAGAAAGATTTATTACCGAGTTTGTAAGACTCACATTTCATGGTGTTCTTCTCATAAATTCTCTTGGCATTCTTTTAGAATTCCTAGAATTTTACAGTGTCTTCAGGATGGTTTGGATAAGGGTTTGTCTGCAAGTTCCTTGAAAGGACAAATCTCTGCTCTTTCTGTTCTGTTTCACAGAAAAATTGCTAATCTTCCTGATATTCATTGTTTTGTACAGGCTTTGGTTCGTATCAAGCCTGTCATTAAGCCAATGTCTCCTCCTTGGAGTCTTAACTTGGTTTTGAGGGCTTTACAGGCTCCTCCGTTTGAGCCTATGCATTCTCTGGACATTAAATTATTTTCTTGGAAAGTATTGTTCCTTTTGGCCATCTCTTCTGCTAGAAGAGTTTTTTAATTATCTGCTCTTTCTTGTGAGTCTCCTTTTCTGATTTTTCATCAGGATAAGGCGGTTTTGCGGACTTCATTTAAATTTTTACCTAAAGTTGTGAATTCCAACAACATTAGTAGAGAAATTGTTGTCCCTTCGTTGTGTCCTAATCCTAAGAATTATTTGGAAAGATATTTACATTCTTTGGATGTGGTAAGAGCTTTGAAATATTATGTTGAAGCTACTAAAGATTTCAGAAAGACTTCTAGTCTATTGTTATCTTTTCTGGTTCTAGGAAAGGTCAGAAGGCTTCTGCCATTTCTTTGGCGTCTTGGTTAAAGCTTTTGATTCATCATGCTTATTTTTAGTCGGGTAAATCCCGCCTCAGAGGATTACGGCTCATTCTACTAGGTCAGTTTCTACTTCCTGGGCTTTTAAGAATGAAGCTTCTGTTGATCAGATTTGCAAAGCAGCAACTTGGTCTTCTTTGCATAGTTTTACTAAATTCTACCATTTTGATGTTTTATCTTCTTCAGAAGCAGTTATTGGTAGAAAAGTACTTCAGGCAGCTGTTTCAGTTTGATTCTTCTGCTTATAATTTCATTTTTTTTCATTATAAAGATTAAAACTTTTGATTTGGGTTGTGGATTCTTTTTTCTGCGGAATTGGCTGTCTTTATTTTTATCCCTCCCTCTCTAGTGACTCTTGCGTGGTGTTCCACATCTTGGGTATTTGCTATCCCATACGTCACTAGCTCATGGACTCTTGCCAATTACATGAAAGAAAACATAATTTATGTAAGAATTTATCTGATAAATTAATCTCTTTCATATTGGCAAGAGTCCATGAGGCCCACCCTTTTTGTGGTGGTTATGATTTTTTTGTATAAAGCACAATTATTCCAATTCCTTGTTGATGCTTTCGCTCCTTCTTATCACCCCACTTCTTGGCTATTTGTTAAACTGAATTGTGGGTGTGGTGGGGGGGTGTATTTATAGGCATTTTGAGGTTTGGGAAACTTTGCCCCTCCTGGTAGGAATGTATATCCCATACGACACTAGCTTATGGACTCTTGCCAATATGAAAGAAATTAATTTATCAGGTAAATTCTTACATAAATTATGCTTTTCTTTTCTTTCGGAACTTTAAAGGAGGACCCCCCGCTTCTTCTTCTTCCACAAAGCAGCATAAAGGGGTGGCCCCCTATCCGGGACCGGATCTAGTAGGGGGCAGACTTTCTTTCTTTGCTCAGACTTGGGCAACAAATGTTCAGGATTCCTGGGCACTAAAAATAGTGACCCACGGTTATCAATTGGAATGAAAGGATTTTCTTCCGAGGGAGATTTCATCTTTCAAAATTATCTGCAAACCAGATAAAGAGAGAGGCGTTCTTACGCTGTGTAAAATACCTTTTTACTATGGGAGTAATCTGTCCTGTTCCAAAATTGGAATAGGGAAATGGGTTTTACTCAAACCTATTTGTGGTCCCCAAAAAAGAGGGAACGTTCAGACCCATTTTGGACCTCAAGTGTCTAAACAAATTTCTAAGAGTTCCAT
Source organism: Bombina bombina (assembly GCF_027579735.1). Taxonomy (NCBI): domain Eukaryota; kingdom Metazoa; phylum Chordata; class Amphibia; order Anura; family Bombinatoridae; genus Bombina; species Bombina bombina. The sequence continues at coordinate 573,296,791 of NC_069499.1, forward strand.
CATTCAAGGTGGAGACAATTCAAACAATTTTGCCAATGATCCAGTAGGGTCAATATATGACTACCGTGGATTTGAAGGATGCTTACCTTCATATTCCAATCCACAAAGATCATCGGTTTCTAAGGTTTGCCTTCTTGGACAAACATTATCAGTTCATGGCTCTTCCTTTCGGGTTGGCCACAGGACCCAGAATCTTCACAAAGGTTCTAGGGTCTCTTATGGCGGTTCTCAGACCACAAGGGATAGCGGTGGCGCCTTATCTGGACGATATTCTTATTCAGGCGTCAACATATCATCTGACAAAATCTCACATGGACACAGTGTTGTCTTTTCTGAGAACTCACGGCTGGAAGGTGAACATAGAGAAGAGTTCACTTGTTCCACAGACAAGGGTTCCTTTTCTGGGAACTCTGATAGACTCAGTAGCCATGAAAGTATTTCTGACGGAGGTCAGAAAATCAAAGATTTTGAATACTTGCCAAGCACTTCTGTCCATTAAAAGGCCATCAGTGGCTCAGTGTATGGAGGTAATCGGATTAATGGTAGCGGCAATCGATATTGTTCCGTTTTCTCGCTTTCATCTCAGACCACTGCAACTGTGCATGCTCGGTCAGTGGAATTGGGATTATGCAGATTTATCTCCAAAGATAATTTTGGATCAAGAGATCAGAAACTCTCTTCTTTGGTTGTCGCCAGATCATCTGTCCCAGGGGACTTGTTTCCGCAGACCCTCGTGGGTGATAGTGACAACAGATGCCAGCCTTCTGGGCTGGGGTGCAGTTTGGAACTCCCTGAAGGCTCAGGGTGGTGGAGTCTCTACTTCCAATCAATATGCTGGAACTGAGAGCAATATTCAATGCGCTTCAGGCGTGGCCTCAGTTGGCTTTGGCCAAATTCATCAGATTCCAGTCGGACAACATAACGACTGTGGCATATGTCAATCATCAGGGGGAACAAGGAGTTCCTTAGCGATGATAGAAGTATCCAAGATAATCAGTTGGGCAGAGGCCCACTCTTGTCATCTGTCAGCGATCTACATCCCAGGGGTAGAGAACGAGAACTGGGAAGCAGATTTTCTAAGTCAACAGACTTTTCATCCGGGGGAGTGGGAACTTCACCCAGAGGTATTTGCCTCATTGATTCTCAGATGGGGCAGACCGGAATTGGATTTGATGGCATCTCGTCAGAATGCCAAGCTTCCAAGATACGGATCCCGTCAAGGGATCCTCAGGCCGAACTGATAGATGCCTTGGCAGTACCTTGGTTGTTCAGCCTAGCTTATGTGTTTCCGCCGTTTCCTCTCCTCCCACGCATTATTGCTCGAATCAAACAGGAGAGAGCTTAAGTGATCCTGATAGCGCCTGATAGTGGCCACGCAGGACTTGGTATGCGGATCTAGTGGACTTGTCCTCTCTGCCACCGTGAAAACTTCAGTTGAGACAGGACCTTCTCATTCAAGGTTGTTACGGTTACCCTTAGTCTCGCTGAGAGATGGACCGCTTAGTAGCCTGGATCCCTATTGCTAAAGAGGGGAGAAGCTGCTTTCCATAGTATTCTATATGAGTCTCGCAAATATAGAATAATCTCCCTTAGCTGCAGTACAGCTAGGATACCCTTCTGCCCACAAAAACGAGTCAACACTGCGATTGAGGGTCAAACAAGAACTCAGGACTGGGATGCCCAGCCTGCTTTTTATTAAGGTTACATGCACACAGGGCACTCCCAGGGGGAGAGGGGGGGAAGCACAAAATCCCCCATCACACATTTAGATAGAGAGCACTGTCCTTTGACAGGCCACAATAGGATTACAGTACTTAAGATAACAAGTTTACAAGTTCATCTTATCAATTAGCAGTCTGGCTCCAGAGGTGATTAGACAATAGTTTCTAAAAGCTGAAAAAAAAGAGTTAACTCTTTATGAAATGATACTTGTTACGGTTTTCTTGGAGCCCTTCTTAGGCGCTGGCTTGCTGGTTCAGGCATTGCTGCTGGGAAATAAGCTCTTCACAACAAAATAACTAATGCTTCTGTAACAGTGCTCCCTTTCTGTGGAACACTCTGGCAGACACGGTCTGACCCCTTTTCGGGGCAGACTAAGGCTGTCCAGACCGCTGGTTATGCGGGGCTGAGGTCGGTTTGTCTGGACAACCCGTCGGCGTTGCCATTCTGTTTCCCAGGTCTGTAAGTAATGGTGAAATTGAAGGGTTGCAACGATAAGCTCCAACGTAATAGCCTGCCGTTATCTCCAGAGACCCGGTTCAGCCACACCAACGGGTTATGGTCGGTGACCAGAGTGAACTCCTGACCATATAAATAGGGAGTCAATTTCTTTAATGCCCACACCAAAGCCAAACACTCCTTTTCGACCGCTGCATAGCTGACTTCGCGGGGCAGGAGCTTCCGGCTGATGTAGGCAACTGGATGCTCCCCTCCATCTTTGCCTACTTGGCTGAGGACGGCTCCCAGCCCGAACATGGAAGCATCTGTATGGACGATAAAACGTTTGTTAAGGGCTGGGGCCGCCAAGACAGGAGCGTTAATTAGAGCATTTTTGAGAGCCTGGAAAGCCGTTTCACAGTGGGGAGACCACAGGACCTGTCGAGGTAAGTTCTTTTTGGTCAAGTCAGTCAGGGGTTTGGCAAGTGTGCTGTAGTCTGGTACGAACCGTCTATAGTACCCTGCCGTGCCCAGGAAGGCTAGGACCTGAGTCTTAGTGATGGGGGTGGGCCAATTGGCGACAGCTTCTATTTTGGCCGGCTCTGGTCGCTGCTTTCCACACCCCACCCGGTGACCCAGGTACTGTACCTCGGCCATCCCAAAGTGGCATTTTTCTGGCTTCAGAGTCAGGCCAGCAGCCCGGATCTGATCCAGAACCATTCCCACATGAGCTAAGTGGTCCTCCCAGGACTCACTGTGGATCGCTATGTCGTCCAGGTAGGCGCAAGCAAAACTCTGGAAGCCATCCAGGAGCCTATCCACCAAGCGCTGGAATGTAGCTGGGGCATTCTTCATCCCAAACGGCATTACCCTAAACTGATATAAGCCGAATGGAGTGACGAATGCCGACTTGGGGATAGCCTCCGGGGCCAGGGGAATCTGCCAGTAACCTTTGCAGAGGTCAATAGTGGTCAGGTAATTTCCCCTGGCTATACGATCGAGTAGCTCGTCTACCCTGGGCATAGGGTAAGCGTCCGTCACGGTCTTTTCATTGAGCCTCCGATAGTCTACGCAGAACCGGGTGGTCCCATCTTTCTTGGGCACCAAGACAACTGGGGAGGCCCAGGGACTATCGGAGGGCTCAATTACCCTGAGCTGGAGCATCTCATCGATCTCCTTCTTCATTCCTGTCCTAACTGCTTCGGGGATTCGGTACGGAGCCTGGCGCAAGGGAGCTTGTCCCGGAGTATCTACCTGGTGGGTGGTTAAAGTAGTGTACCCTGGCTTCGGGGAGAAGGTGAGGTGTTTGGACTGGAGGAGTTGGTTGAGCTGCTCCCTTTCAGTGGGGCTAAGTCGGTCCCCTATCTGAACCTGCGCCACTATACCTGTGGGGAGGCTCTTTTCTAATAGGTCTGGAATGGGTAAACTGTCGGGGTCTTCCTGAGGGGAACAACATACGGCCGTCACGTTCTCTGGTCGCTCAAAATATTCCTTGAGCAGGTTTACATGGAATGTCTTTCTAAGATTGTTGTCGTGGCAGCTAGCTATCACATAAGTGGTGTCTCCCCTTTTCTCTACGATCTGGTAGGGACCCTGCCAGGACGCCTGCAATTTGTCTGTCTTCACCGGCTTAAGTACTAACACCTTTTGTCCTATGGTGAAGATTCTCTTTCGGGCCCCCCGATCGTACCATACTTTCTGTCTTCTCTGGGCCAACTGGAGATTAGCCCGCACGGATTTGGCTAATTGCTCCATTCGGTCCCTGAGTTCCAGCACGTATGGCACAATTGGGACACCGTCAGCCTCCATCTCTCCCTCCCAGTGCTCCCGGATCAGGTTTAGGGGTCCCCGTACCTTTCTTCCGTAGAGCAACTCGAAGGGAGAGAACCCTGTCGTTTCCTGGGGCACCTCCCGATAAGCAAATAGGAGGTGCGGCAGGAAGCGTTCCCAGTCTCGGTATTCCTGAGTGAACGTCTTGAGCATTTGCTTGAGGGTCCCATTGAACCTCTCACACAGCCCGTTCGTCTGGGGGTGGTATGGGGAGCTCAGGAGGGACTTAATTTTGCAAACCTGCCAGAGTTGTTGGGTCAATTCAGCCGTAAATTGGGTGCCTCGGTCGGATAGGATTTCTTTTGGAAATCCTACCCGGGAGAACACCTGTACTAGTGCATTCGCTACCGTATCCGCTTGTATGTTGGATAGGGCGACAGCCTCTGGGTACCTGGTAGCGTAGTCCACTACGGTAAGAATGTATCGCTTACCGGAGGGACTAGGGGTAGCCAGTGGTCCCACTAGGTCAATAGCAACCCGGCTGAAGGGTTCCTCTACAATGGGCATATTTACTAGCTGGGCTTTAGGGTGATCGCCTCGCCTTCCTACTCGTTGACACACATCGCAGGTGTTACAGTAAGTTCTAACGTCAGCGTGCACCCCTGGCCAAAAGAACGTGTGAGTAATGCGGTGTAGGGTACGGGTAACGGCTAGGTGGCCTGCTAAGGGGATGTCGTGGCCTATTTTGAGGATTTCTTGACGGTATTTGTGGGGCACTACCAGCTGTCGCCTACGCTGTCCCCTTTTCTCTGTCCAGCGGTATAGTTTCCCTTTTTCCCATAAGAATGTTTCGTTATCTGCCCCGCCCCCTCCGGTCTCTGCTCGTTCCCGGTACTTTTGTAAGGTCGGGTCAGTCTTAGACTCTGCCTCGAAAGCATCTGGGGTGTCCCAGGGTATGGGGCCTAACCTGTCAGGCAAGGTCGGGGTAGGTCTTACCTGTGTCTCCCGCACTGGTGAGAGCTCTCGCTCCGTCCGGGCTTGGGCCCGTGTAGTCACTGGGTCCGCCTCGTTGTTGCATACTGGAGCATAGGCAGAAGTCATGGGGCCCAAATCGTTGCCCAGTAGTACTTCGGCAGGTAAATTATCCATTAGGCCCACGTTCACAGCCCCCTTTCCCGCTCCCCAATCAAGATGCACTTTAGCTGTTGGAATTTTGTACACATCCCCCCCCGCCACTCTAACGGCCACAGTCTGTCCGGATCGCTTGTGCTCTGGCACCAAATGACTCTGTACCAGCGTGATAGTAGCCCCTGTGTCTCGCAATCCCTCGGTAGATCGCCCCTCGAGCCATACCCTCTGCCGATGGTGCTGGCGGTTATCTGAGGCAGCATATACAGGGTCTGCCTCGTGAAGCGGCCCCACATATCCCTCCATAGGGGCCTCTTGGTTAACACAGAGGGCCCGGGCCGGACGATAGGACCCAGAGGGGTAATTGTAATTCCTGGGTGTCTGGTGCGTATTAAGGGGGCAGCTAGCCATGAAATGCCCTGGTTGCTTGCATCGGTGGCAAGTCGGTCTGGGACGCTCAGAGCTGTTATTGGGTGGTCCTGAGTGTCGGACGGGCCCTGTGGGCACCGGGGCTCGGAATTCAGCACGAGGGGGTGCACGGTAAACCTCTCTGGGTTCGACCCGTGCTGGAGCTCGGTAGTTCATGGGTTCGTGAAGACGGGAGTCATAATGTTCATCAGCCAATTTGGCTGCTTCTTCTAAGGTAGAAGGCCGCCTGTCTCGCAGCCATTCCTTCCCTTGCTGTTCCATGCCATTATAAAAATGTTCTAAGAGAAACAATTGTAAAATTTCCTCCCCAGTCACCGCTTTACTTCCGCTCAGCCAGTGATTTGCCGCTCTCCGCATTCGGTGCGCCCATTCCATATGGGTATCGTTAGGCTTCTTTTCCGTGCCCCGAAACTGTCGGCGATACGTGTCCGGAGTTACAGCGTACCGTCGCAACAGTGTCTCCTTAACTAGCTCATACTGTGTCACTTCCTCAGCACCCAGAGTACGAAAGGCTTCCAGGGCTCGCCCGGATAGTTTCCCAGACAATATCGTGGGCCACTCTCTGTTGGGAATCTGGTGCAGGGCACATTGCCTTTCGAAGTCCGCCAAATATTCATCAATCCCTGTCTCGCTCTCTAGGAAGGGTCGAAATGCCGCATAGGGTATCTTGGGCCTCCCAGCATTTTCGACAGGGATGATTACCTGCGGGGCTTCAGCATTGCGGTGTGCATTCGCTAGGTTGAGTTCGTGGGCTCGAGTCTCTCGTATATCCTCGTCCGCCTCCGCCATCAACTGCTGTACCAATTCCATGGAGGGGTTCGGCCCGTATAATGAGAGCCTTTCCCGAACAATCCTGGTTTTTTCGTCACTAATCGTGGTCGGTGTTTCCGCCATTGTGAAGCTCTGATCCAGTTCGGTCAATTCTGCGATCAGCTCTCTCCTCTGCCGGTTGCTGGCGTACCCCCCTCTGCTTTCAAGTAAATCTTTTAGGGTTGTACGCTTCAATTTTTCGTAAGCGCTCTCCATCCGTTCTGTACCTCTCCTAGGAAATCCAGGAAAATCCCGCCGCTGCCGCCAAATGTTACGGTTACCCTTAGTCTCGCTGAGAGATGGACCGCTTAGTAGCCTGGATCCCTATTGCTAAAGAGGGGAGAAGCTGCTTTCCATAGTATTCTATATGAGTCTCGCAAATATAGAATAATCTCCCTTAGCTGCAGTACAGCTAGGATACCCTTCTGCCCACAAAAACGAGTCAACACTGCGATTGAGGGTCAAACAAGAACTCAGGACTGGGATGCCCAGCCTGCTTTTTATTAAGGTTACATGCACACAGGGCACTCCCAGGGGGAGAGGGGGGGAAGCACAAAATCCCCCATCACACATTTAGATAGAGAGCACTGTCCTTTGACAGGCCACAATAGGATTACAGTACTTAAGATAACAAGTTTACAAGTTCATCTTATCAATTAGCAGTCTGGCTCCAGAGGTGATTAGACAATAGTTTCTAAAAGCTGAAAAAAAAGAGTTAACTCTTTATGAAATGATACTTGTTACGGTTTTCTTGGAGCCCTTCTTAGGCGCTGGCTTGCTGGTTCAGGCATTGCTGCTGGGAAATAAGCTCTTCACAACAAAATAACTAATGCTTCTGTAGCAAAGGTCCTTTCCAACATCCAAATCTAATTTCTCTGCAACTGACTGAGTGGAGATTGAACGCTTGATTTTATCGAACCGAGGATTCTCTGATTCAGTTATCGATACTTTGATACAGGCTAGAAAGCCTGTCACTAGAAAAATCTATCATAAGGTGTGAATCCAAGGGTTACTCATGGAGTAAAGTTAGGATTCCTAAGATTTTGTCTTTTCTCCAAGAAGGATTGGAGAAAGGGTTATCAGCAAGTTCCTTAAAGGGACAAATTTCAGCTTTGTCCATTCTGTTTCACAAACGTTTGGCAAATGTATCAGATGTTAAGTCTTTTTGTCAGGCTCTATCTAGAATTAAGCCTGTATTTAGACCTATTACTCCTCCCTGGAGTTTGAATTTAGTTCTTCGAGTTCTGCAAGGGGTTCCGTTTGAACCTATGCATTCCATAGATTATTAAACTATTATATTGGAATGTTCTGTTTTTGGTTGCTATTTCTTCTGCTCGAAGAGTTTCTGAGCTTTCAGCATTACAGCGTGATTCTCCTTATCTCATATTTCATTCTGATAAGGTGGTTTTACGTACCAAACCTGGGTTCCTTCCTTAGGTTGTTTCGAATAAGAATATTAATCAGGAAATTGTTGTTCCTTCCTTGTGTCCTAATCCTTCTTCTAAGAAGGAGTGTCTGTTACATAACTTGGACGTGGTCCGTGCCTTAAAGTTTTACTGACAGGCAACTAAGGATTTCCGTCAATCATCTTCATTATTCACTGTTTATTCTGGAAAGCTTAGGGGTCAGAAAGCTACGGCTACCCCTCTTTCTTTTTGGCTGAGAAGTATCATCCGCCTGGCATATGAGACTGCTGAACAGCAGCCTCCTGAAAGAATTACGGGTCATTCTACTAGGGCTGTGGCTTCCACATGGGCTTTTAAAAACAATGCATCTGTGGAACAGATTTGTAAGGCTGCGACTTGGTCGTCCCTTCACACTTTTTTCCAAATTTTACAAATTTTATACTTTTGCTTCTTCTTAGGCTATCTTTGGGAGAAAGGTTCTTCAAGCAGTGGTGCCTTCCATTTAGGTTCCTGTCTTGTCCCTCCCTTTCATCCGTGTCCTATTGCTTTGGTATTGGTTTCCCACAAGTAAGGATGAAATCCGTGGAGTCTTCAGATCTTTGTAAAAGAAATCTAAATTTATGCTTACCTGATAAATTACTTGTTTTACGATATGACGAGTCCACGGCCCACCCTGTTCTTTTTAAGACAGTTTTTCTTTATATTTCTTGTAAACTTAAGTCACCTCTTTTAGCCTTTCCTTTTTCTCTTCCTATACCTTCGGCTGAATGACTGAGGGTGAAGAGGAAGGGGAGGGGCTATATATACAGCTCTGTTGTGGTGCTCTTTGCCACTTCCTGTTAGCAGGAGGTTAATATCCCACAAGTAAGGATGAAATCCGTGGACTCGTCATATCGTAAAAGAAAATAATTTATCAAGTAAGCATAAATTTAGTTTTTTAGTTAGATTTTGTTATTTTGTAGGTTTTGGGTTACTTGTATTGTAGAGTTTTTTTTTTTGTAAAACATTCTTTTTTCCCAAAAGAACTGATCACTTTAAGGCCATGCCCTACAAAAGGCCCTTTAAGGGCTATTGTATTTTGTTTTCGGGTTTAGGTTGGGGTTTTTTGGGTTGTTTCCTTCCTAAGATAGGGAGAGTCCACGGGTTAATTCATTACTGTTGGAAAATACAACACCTGGCCACCAGTAGGAGGCAACGACACCCCAGCCAAAGGCTTAAATATCCCTCCCAGTTCCTCATTACCCCAGTCATTCTTTCCCTTTCGTCACGTTGGGAGGTGGCAGAGAAGTGTCAGAAGATTCAGAGAGTCCTGAAAAAGGGTATCTGCCCTTCGAGATAGGACTGGAGTTTTAAGTAGTCATGTCAACCTCTCAGAGTATTGAAGAAAGTTAAAGTCTGGAGATGCAGGTTTTTCTGCGAAACAATCCAGACTACTGCTAACAGCTCCTAAGCAATCAGTGTTGACGAGTTTCACTACCTGCTTTCTCTCACTCAAGTCCATGTCAGGAGCGCTGCTATAAGACTCTCACACTTGAGAGGCTGTGTTCTGTTCCACAGCATGGATCCTGGAGGTAAGATTGTTTAAATTTTTAGACATAAAACACTATAACAGGGTCACAGTGTACCTTGATAGGATTCAGGGTTAATATCCTCTGAAGGGAGCTTATTGGACAGTTGGGGTTAATTAATCAGTGTATTAATTATTTACATGCTGCTTTTTGTGATTTTTTCCCCTGGGCTGACACACTGTGTGTTTTTGGCTGCAACAAACAGTTTTAACTGTTAAGTTTCACTTTCGTTTTTGAAAGTATTGAACAGCTCCTATTACTTGCTGTACTTGTAATAACAGGGGAAGTACTGTCTTGCACTTCATGTGACCAGGTGTGGTCTATGTTAATTTCCTCCATTACGGCTGAGACTTGAACCTGAGGAGAGCGTTTCCTCTGTTAACTGTCTGGGTCTAGGAGGTGGTGAGTGCCCCAGCCATTGGGAGTATAAAGGTGTAGTTTTCTGTAATAAAAACGCTTTTATTTGTGTCCTTCTGTGGTTATAACCTGAGCTATGGAGGACTCTGACATGTTAGAAGGTACTCCTTCTGTATTAAATCATATCTGTTTATATTGTGAGGAGGCGGTGGTTATCCCGCCCACTCGATTATGTTCCACATGCCTTAACACCGTTATAAAGTCTAAGAAGGGAGACAAGCCTGCTAAGGCTCTTAGTCCCTCTGAGCTGTCTACCTCTCAGGACTCTGCGTCCCGTGAGATTACTACCCTTGCTACATTATCCACTCCACATGCAGTTCCCTGTAGAACATCTAATCCTCCATCCGGAGGGGGCCTTCTTCCTGCGGACTTTGCCGTGCAGTTACAAACAGGGGTGTCTGCGGCCCTCAGTGCATTACCTCACTCTAACAAACGCAAGAGAAAGGTTAAACATAGCTCTCCTGACCCGGAGTCATCTAAATATTTATCGGATTTAGCTATTATGTCCCAGTTATCCGAAGATGAGTTAACCTCTGTAGTTTCAGAAGGTGAACTTTCTGGGTCGGAGTCCTTAGCGTCTAAGCCTCCTGCTGTGGAGGAACCGTCCTTTAGATTTAAAATTGAGCACTTAGGTTTTTCATTAAAGGAGGTTCTGTCTACATTAGAGGTTCCAGAGGCTGTGCTCCCTGAAGAACCTTTAATACCTAAATTAGACAGAGTTTACGAAGACAGGAAAGTTCCTTTGACTTTTCCTGTGCCGCTTAAGATGGCGAACATTATTAAGAACGAATGGGAAAGAATTGGTTCTTCTTTTTCTCCCTCGTCTACTTTTAAAAAGTTGTGCACGGTCCCAGACTCTCATCTGGATTTGGGGGGCTCCATTTCTAAGGTGTATGGTGCTATCTCTATGCTTGCTAAACGTACTACTATACCTCTTGAGGATAGTTCTTCTTTTAGAGAGCCGATGGATAGGAAAATGGAAATTTTTCGGAGAAATAAGAAAGATGTTTCAAAACCGGCAGCTGCAGTTGCCGGTGCAGCTACCTACTTGTGCGACTCTTTGTCGGAACTCATTGAGGTGAAGTCTCCCCTCTAGGATATTCAAGACAGAATTAAAGCTCTGAGAATTGCTAATTCTTTTATCTGTCATGCGAACATGCAAATTATTTGCTTACATGCAAAGGCCTCTGTCTTTGCAGTCCTAGCCCGCCGGGCGCTCTGGTTGAAGTCTTGGTCTGTGTATATGACTTCTAAGTCCAGACAAGGGAAAGATTTTATTTGTTCCAGGCCTGGACTCCATTATTTCTATGGTTACCGGAGGCAAGGGTTCCTCCCTACCACAAGATAAGAATAACAAGTCTAAGGGACGACAATCTTCTAATTTTCGTTCCTTTCGTTCTGACAAATCCCAACAACAACAATCCTCCTCCAAGCCCGAGAAACCCGAGAGTACTTGGAAGCTGGCTCAGTCCTGGAATAAATTCAAGCAGAATAAGAAGTCTGTTGAAAGCAAATCATCATGAATGGGTGGCCCCCGATCTGGGATCAGATTGTGTAGGGGGCAGACTGTTCAAGGATGTACAGGGTCCGTGGGTCCTGGAGGTGTTATCTCAGTCATACAAGATAGGCTTCAAATCTCATTTGCCAAGGGGCAGATTCCTTCTCTCGAATTTGTCTACCAGACCAGAAAAGAGGGATGCCTTTCTAGGGTGTGTTCGGGATCTATTCTCCTTAGGAGGAGTTGTCCCGGTGCCTATCGAAGAAAGAAGTTTGGGGTTTTATTCAAACCTTTTCGTGGTCCCAAAGAAGGAGGGAACGTTCCGCCCAATTCTGGACCTAAAGTGCTTAAACAAATTTCTCCGTGTCCCTTCCTTCAAGATGGAGACAATAAGGTACATCCTTCCTTTAATTCAGGAAGGTCAGTTTATGACCACTAAAGATCTGAAGGACGCTTACCTTCATGTTCCAATCCAAAGGGAACACTTTCAGTTCCTGAGGTTTGCATTCCTGGACCAGCAATTCCAGTTCATTGCCCTTTCGTTTGGCCTAGCTACTGCTCCAAGAATCTTAATGACGGTTCTGGGGGCTCTTCTAGTCGTTGCCAGAACTCAGGGTTTTGCAGTAGCCCCATACTTGGACGATATTCTGGTGCAAGCAACATCCTTTTGTCTTGCAGAAGAATTCTCGGAGTCCCTTCTCAGTCTTCTTCGATCACATGGATGGAAGATAAACCTGGAAAAGAGTTCTCTTATCCCAAGTTCCAGGGTGGAATTTCTGGGTACTACTAGACTCCATATCTATGAGGATATTTCTAACAGACCAGAGACGTTGCAAGCTAACTTCGGCATGTCTTGCCCTCCGGACCTCCTTAAGGCCCTCTGTGGCTCAGTGTATGGAGGTGATTGGTCTCATGGTGTCCTGCATGGACATCATTCCTTTTGCCAAGGTTCTGTCTCAGACCTTTACAACTGTGCATGCTGAGGCAGTGGAACGACGATCATTCAGATCTGTCTCAACAGATTGTATTATACAGAAAAGAAAAATAATTTGAGATATAACACTAGAAGGATCTCTCTCTGGTTTGCTAATCTCTATATGGTTAACAGTCCTCTAATTCTGATAACCCAAAAAAACTATTATAAACAAAAAAAGAGAAGCGCTAAAAAAACTGAAAGAGATGTCCTATGCAAATAGTTTAGTGTGTGTTGAAACCACTAGTAATGTAATCTTGTGAAATGTAATAAAACAATATTAAGGCACAAAATAGATAAAACTATCTTAATGTTTATTGGGACAATTGTTCAGAATAAAGAATAAAAAGGATTAATTGATTAATCTTAAGAGTTGATGCTGGCATCAAATTGATATACTATCAGATAATTCGTAAAATATAATCTAAAATAAATACGTATAAATTAGCTTGTATAATGAAATCAGTGAAGCGCTACTGAAAAAGGCCTATACAATTCAGTGTGATACAGTACAATATAGCGAAGAGTAATACAAATTGGTTCTAATGCAACATATATTGTAATATGTATCCCTGCAACGATATGGACAGAGTTCGTGGGAACTAAATAGTGGAAGAGTTTTTAGCAGTAGTATACCGTGTCTCACGGTTTAGACAATGTCTCTTAGGTTGTGTAAATAGACTTAAATACCTTATGTGACATGTTTTTTCATGTATGGTATTATGGTTTAAAGGTGTGTAATCGCTCAAGCAGCTTCTATGTCAAGTTTTTATGCAACACAGTCTTGGTATAATTTGTGTGTCTTGCAGAAGTTTTTAACTCACTGAGACTTCATTTGAAGAGCGGGTATATCCCAATGGTAAGGTTTTAATACTTCCTTCCATAACAGGTTCTGTTTGCAGGGATTGTGTTTTTGTTTGTATGCTCCAAAAATCCGTGGAGTGTGATGCACAAATGCAGGAACTTTGAAACGAATCTAAGAGTTATTGACAGATTCTGGGGCAGGGATTACGCATATAGAGTACACTCGTGTGCTACAAAGTGACTCAATGCACCTGTCCTACTGCCATTTCTCTTAGACAATATAAGAGGTAAACAAAATGTGAGCAGATCTGCTCACATTTTGTTTACCTCTTATATTGTCTAAGAGAACTGGCAGTAGGACAGGTGCATTGAGTCACTCAAAAGATTGTATTAGACAGCGAGTCGAGGGACATGCTTCTTAAGACCATCCTGGGAGATTGTGACTACGGACGCAAGCCTATACAGATGGGGAGCTGTTTGGGGTGCCAGGAAGGCAAAGGGGTTGTGGACTCAGGAGTCCTCCCTCCCGATCAATATTTTGGAACTACAGGCAATCTTCAAGACCTTGAAGACTTGGCCACTTCTGGGTTCGTCACAGTTTATCAGATTCCAATAAGACAATATAACCTTGGTGGCTTGCATCAACCATCAGGGGGAACAAGAAGTTCCTTGGCGATGAAGGAAGTATCTCAGATCCTGGAGTGGACGGAGGCCCACAGCTGTTTGCTGTCAGTGATCCACATTGCGTGTGTGGACAACTGGGAGGCGGATTTTCTCAGCAGGCAATCCTTCCATCCAAGCTACCCAGGTACGGGTCGAGGGATCACCAAGCGGATCTAATAGATGCACTAGCAGTGCCCTGGAGGTTCAAACTCGTATATCTTTTTCCCTCCATTACCGCTTCTTCCATGAGTGATGAACCGCATCAAGCGGGAGCAGGTATCTGTAATCCTGATTGCTCCATTGTAGCCGTGAACGACACGGTTTGCGGATCTATTGGGGATGTCCTCATCTCTTCCTTGGAAGTTACCTTGTCGCAGAGACCTGATGATACAAGGTCCATTTGTTCATCAAAATCTAGATTCTTTGAGGCTCACTGCATGGAGATTTAATGCTTAGTCTTAGCCAAGAAAGGTATCTCGGAGAGTGTCATTGATACTCTTATTCAAGCTCATAAATCATTTACTCGGCGTGTCTATCACAAGGTGTGGAGGACCTTCTTATTCTGGTGTGAAGAGTTTTTCCTGGCACCGAGTTAAGGTTGCCAGGACCTTATCTTTTCTCCAGGTTGGGCTGGAGAAAGGCCTTGCTGCTAGTTCCCTGAGGGGACAGATTTCGGCCCTGTCGGTTTTATTGCACAAGAGACTGGCTGAGCTTCCAGACGTGCAGTCCTTTGTTAAGGCTCTGATTAGGATCAGACCCGTGTTTAGATCTGGGGCTCCTCCTTGGAGCCTAAATCTTGTTCTTCGGGTTTTGCAACAGGTTCCGTTTGAGCCTCTGCATTCCGTTGACATTAAATTGTTATCTTGGAAGGTTCTCTTTTTATTGGCTATTGTCTCTGCGTGCAGAGATTTTGAGATCTCTGCTTTGCAATGTGAGCCCCCTTATCTAATTTTTCCATGCAGATAAGGCATTTTTACGTACTAAATTAGGTTTTCTTCCTAAGGTTGTGTCAGATCGCAACATCAATCAGGAGATTGTGGTTCCTTCCTTGTGTCATAATCCTTCTTCATCAAAGAAACACTTCACAATTTGGATATGGTTCGCGCCTTGAAGTTCTGTCTTCAGGCTACTAAGGAGTTTAGACGGTCTTCCTCTTTGTTTGTTGTCTATTAGGGGAAGCGTAAGGTGCAGAAGGCTATTTTCCATATCTTTTTGGTTAAGGAGTGTCATCCACTTAGCTTATGAGACAGCGGGACATCGTCCTCCTCAAAGGATAACGGCTCATTCTTCTAGAGCAGTGGCTTCCTCTTGGGCCTTTAAGAACGAGGCCTCTAAGGTTTAGATTTGTAAGGCGGCTACCTGTTCCTCCATACATACTTTTTCAAAATTTTACAAGTTTGATGCTTTATAGCTTTTGGGATAAGTTTTGCAGGCTGTGGTGCCCTCAGAATAGGGTCCGCCTCTTCCTTTTTGTTCCCTCCCGTTATTCATTCAGTGTCCTCTGGAGCTTGGGTATAGTTTTCCCAACAGTAAGGAATGAAGACTCTCCCTATCTTAGAAAGGAAAACATAATTTATGCTTACCAGATAAATTCCTTTCCTTCCTTGTAGGGAGAGTCCACGGCCCCCGTGTGTTTTTTCTTGTCTATTGGCGGTCCCCTATTATTTAATTTATTCTTCTGGCACCATTTATACCCTAATGTTTCTCCTACTTTTGATTGTTCCCTCGGCAGAATGACTGGGGTAATGAGTATGTGGGTGGGATATTTAAGGCTTTGTCTTGGGTGTCTTTGTCTCCTCCTGGTGGCCAGGTGTTGTATTTCCCAACAGTAAGGAATAAAGCCGTGAACTCTCCCTATCTGGAAGGAAAGGAATTTATCTGGTAAGCATAAATTATGTTTTTATGGGCAATGAAGTTTAGAGTTAGGTATAATGGTGTTTTTTTTATTTTGGATACTGTAGTTTAGTTTATTTTTTGTAACTTATTTTTTTTTACTTATCTGTAACTTAGATTTTTTTTACTTTTTTTTTTTTTTTTAAATAAGTGGGGTTAGTTTTGAGGGGGGTTGGTTTAGAGAGGGGTTAGATATTTTTATTTACTTAGATTTTTACTTTTTGTTCATTTAGGAGGTTTAGTTTAGATCGGGGTAAGGTTTTAGGTTTGTTTTTGAGGTATATGGCGGTATAGAGGTTAATATTTAGGTACTAGCGGTGGGTATATGATGGCATAGGGGTTAATAGTTAGAGACCTAGGAGTTAATAGTTAGCAATTTGAGTTGGCAAAAGATTTGAGAACATAAATGGAAAAACTGAAGAAAAAACACCCCCTCCCCCAACAAAGCCTTGTTAAATAATTACAGAAAAAAAATAGATCAAAGTTTATTGGAAATCTGTAAAAAAGGACCTCTTCTCTATATGTGTGCAGTGCAAATAGAGATTAAGCAGGGCAAGGCTGGGAGCCAAAATACTGGGACATATTGGACAACATTAGAGTTAGGTAGTTCTTGATAAAACAATTTATTCAGAATAATTTGTGGATTTTAAGTAAATTTGCTGAGCAATGACAGAAAACTAGGTCCATTAGCATTTCATTATTTATTTATTTATTTAAGTATTTATTATTTTAGCTATAATTACCAAGGGTGTCTGGCCATACCCCAGTGAGATGCCTGCTTTGTGACTTCTAGTTCAGATCCATCCTCATGGTTATTTATCATCATACAATAGTGCAGGCCCTAAGACCATATTTATATATTTTTATTTCTTCTGCAGTACAGATGATAGACAGTACCCCATTTGTTTACATCTATTGTAGCACCCATACAGAAGATCAGTTTTTTAAAAGCCATCTTGGTTACGGTGTGGTAGAGCATTTCCTCAGTAACCCCCCCCAAATGATTTACCATTTTAATTTGTTAATCTTGTCTTTTATTTTACATTTTGTATACTGTTGTTGTTTCAATTGAAGGTTTTCCCAGTGACCCAATGCCATCTCTATTTACTAGAAACTACCCACATGCACGCACATATATGTGATGTATAAAAGTTGTCATCATTAGAATTTTTCTGTAACATGCTGTGCATATTTTTATTCAAAGCAATACTCAGTCATTGCTAAAATGCTGCTGTATTGTATTCAATATGTTTAGTTATGCATTTAGAGTTATGACCTTTATATGATGGTCATTTTATTTTTGTAGTCTGCCCACTTTTTAGGCCTCCAGCAGAGACACATTACTTTATTATTTTGTTAGACACAGCACACAACAAGAAATCTATTATGGGTTGTTTTTTGTGGTTTTGCAGATTTTTATAGAAAAGATTTGTGTGAGAAGAGCTCTTTAGTTTAGCAGAATATAAGAAGATATATGTCCTGCTTTAAGAAACAGAATGGGGCAGCAGAGGAAGCCTTTTTAGCACAGGGTGCTAGATCTGCCTATAGCTTTTCTCTGTCCTACATAACAATATCTACTGAAAGATACAGTAAAATGTAATTGAATTACCTCATATTAAAATTTATTTTTCTTTGTCCTAGGTGACGGGTCTGCAAGCAACTTTAAAAACCCTTGATTCTGGCAGTAATTTGGAATTGTCTTTGAGAAAAGGTGCTAGTTTTATTTTTTTTCTTTCTTTAAAATACAGATTTTGTTACACATTGATTAACAGCATAGATAAGTGGTGAAAAATAATAGCACAGGATCCACTTGCAGATGATACCTGTCCTCTAAAGTAAACATATTTCCTATTAATAAATCCATTCATTTCTGAAATATAATCATAAGTAGTGAATTCAATCTCCAGTTAGTTTATATACAGCAATCCAAATGATATGCCAGCATTTCCCATATTTTCTAACAATGCAATTAATGTATACATACTTCATACTCTATAAAACACATAATACATTTTCTAAGCATATAATTGGGGTTATTCACCTCCTCTCTCTACTCATGGGTGCTGCCATATTGAAATCTAGCTTTTACTGTGATCACATCTGCATTGTAACCTAGATTGCCAAATGGTGTCATCCAAAATTATAGGGATATACGTGAAATGTATTTAGTATTTAATATCCCTTTAATATAATACATATTAGGGCATGGTGCAATTAATGATGATATGAGGCTATGCAATATCTGAATCGCATGAGGCTGCAATTTAAAAACTAAAATCAAAGAAACAGTCTGAAATGGCTCCCCTAACATTTCACGTCAGTCACACAAACTCTAAATTCCAGCTAAGCAGCAATACTGATCACTTCTCCAAGGGGACTGACAGGAAGCAGCACATCAGTATCACAGCACGTAACGCTACCACTGCTATTTTACTTGCCTCTAAGTTTGTTGCTCCAGTCCTGAGGTGTTCACAAAGCAAAGAAGGTGGCGGACTAGCAGTGCTTTGTTCTCTAGCCTATTCACTCTGCAGTGCATTTAACCTGCTCTCCCCCATGACATTTTTTTCTCTCCCTATCAGGTCCCTAAAGGCTTTATCATAATTGGGAACACTATCAGGGAAGCTTCTGACCCTTTACATTGCTCTGGCAGATCCAAGGGAAGTTTTGGGGCACTTTTAAAATGTAGGTGTATGGCCCTTTAAAAAGACCAGTATTTGCTTAGTGCAATATGCAGTTTCATAGAGGAGGCTCTGGTTAGGCAGACACTGAGAATTAATCATGAATATTTTCATGGACCATGTACATTGTGTATTTACTTTCCAAGTATATGCAATCTCTGCTTACTCTAGACATGAATTTTTAAGCATCTAATGTGTACCTGTTAATCTATATGTGCTCTATAGTCCGTATGGCTATATGACAGTATAAATATTTGCAAATGCTTAAGTAGGTACATGTATACCACATCTGATACTTATGTCATGTACGGATTTAATAAACTTTGTATAAGTTTCTATATTTTTGGATCCAAAAAATTGTTCCTCACTGTTTTTACCCTTTATTCAAAGGGTTGGTTTATGGCTAGTATAGACCTCTAGGATTGTTAGCTGCTCATCCCCATACACAGGGATTACTTTCAGTTCTTGAGGTTTGTATATCTGCAAAACCTTGCCTGTTTACCACCCATGTTGAATGAAATCTTGTTAGTGCTCAGAATCAGGGCATTTCAGTTATGCACCTTTGGAGCAGATTTTCAAAGCAGCAACATGTCTTCTCTGCATACTTTTTTCAGAGTTTATCGCTTTGAGGTTTTGATTTTTTGCAAGCAGCTTTTGACAGGAGAGTCCAGGCCGCAGTGTCGACTAAATAAGAACTGCCAGAAAATATTGTCCCACCTTTTCTGTAACATAGACCATCGGCTTGGGTATTAATCCCATATGTTATAGAGGACTGTGGGCCATCATCATTTTAGGAAAGAAAATATATGCTTACCTGATTCATTTTGTTTTCTTTCGTAAAATTATGTTCCACAGGCCACGCCCATTTACATTTCTTTCATGTAATTGGCAAGAGTCCATGAGCTAGTGACGTATGGGATATACTGTACATTCTTACTAGGAGGGGGCAAAGTTTCCCAAACCTCAAAATGCCTATAAATACACCCCTCACCACACCCACAATTCAGTTTTTACAAACTTTGCCTCCTATGGATGTGGTGAAGTAAATTTGTGCTTGTTTTTTATGATTTCTTCTATGATAAGCGCTTCTAAGCATTCTGAAGCCCAATTCTTCTCAGAGTACAGTATTTGTCAGAGGGATGTGAAGAGAGTATTGCGTATTGATTTTATGGTTTTCCTTGAGGGAAATCTTTTCAAGGGTTCTCTGTTATCGGTCGTAGGGATTCATCTCCTACCTCCCTTTTCAGATTGATGATATACTCTTAAATACCATTACCTCTGCTGATAGTTTTCAGTACTGGTTTGGCTATCTGCTATATGTAAATGGGTGTCTTTCGGTAAGTATGTATCATTATTTAAGACACTCTCAGCTATGATTTGGCGCTTTATTTATTATTATAAAGTTTTAAATATATGTATTTCTCTTGTTAAGTGTATCCAGTCCACGGATCATCCATTACTTGTGGGATATTCTCCTTCCCAACAGGAAGTTGCAAGAGGATCACCCACAGCAGAGCTGCTATATAGCTCCTCCCCTCACTGCCATATCCAGTCATTCTCTTGCAACTCAACAAAGATGGAGGTCGTAAGAGGACTGTGGTGTTTTATACTTAGTTTATTTCTTCAATCAAAAGTTTGTTATTTTTAAATGGTACCGGAGTGTACTGTTTATCTCAGGCAGTATTTAGAAGAAGAATCTGCCTGCGTTTTCTATGATCTTAGCAGAAGTAACTAAGATCCTTTGCTGTTCTCACATAGTAACTTAGGAGTGAGGTAACTTCAGAGGGGGAATAGCGTGCAGGTTTTCCTGTAATAAGGTATGTGCAGTTAAAATATTTTTCTAGGGATGGAATTTGCTAGAAAATGCTGCTGATACCGAAGTAATGTAAGTAAAGCCTTAAATGCAGTGATAGCGACTGGTATCAGGCTTATTAATAGAGATACATACTCTTATAAAAGTATTTTAAAATGTTTGCTGGCATGTTTAATCGTTTTTTACATATGTTTGGTGATAAAACTTATTGGGGCCTAGTTTTTCCACATGGCTGGCTTGAATTTTGCCTAGAAACAGTTCCCTGAGGCTTCCCACTGTTGTAATATGAGTGGGAGGGGCCTATTTTGACGTTTTTTTTGCACAGCAAAAATTACAGACACAGACATCCAGCTTCTTCCTGCATGATCCAGGACTTCTCTGAAGGGCTCAAAAGGCTTCAAAAGTCGTATTGAGGGAGGTAAAAAGCCACAGTAGAGCTGGGGCAGTTGTTGTGACTGTTTAAAAAACGTTTTTGTCATTTGTTATTCCGTTTTTGGTATTAAGGGGTTAATCATCCATTTGCAACTGGGTGCAATGCTCTGCTAACTTATTACATACACTGTAAAAATTTCGTTAGTGTAACTGCATTTTTTCACTGTTATTTCAAAATTTGGGAAAATTTGTGTTTCTTAAAGGAGCAGTAACGTTTTTTATATTGCTTGTAAACTTGTTTTAAAGTGTTTTCCAAGCTTTCTAGTCTCATTGCTAGTCTGTTTAAACATGTCTGACACAGAGGAACCTACTTGTTCATTATGTTTGAAAGCCATGGTGGAGCCCCATAGGAGAATGTGTACTAAATGTATTGATTTCACCTTAAACAGTAAAGATCAGTCTTTATCTATAAAAGAATTATCACCAGAGGGTTCTGTCGAGGGGGAAGTTATGCCGACTAACTCTCCCCACGTGTCAGACCCTTCGCCTCCCGCTCAGGGGACGCACGCTAATATGGCGCCAATTACATCAGGGACGCCCATAGCGATTACCTTGCAGGACATGGCTGCAATCATGAATAAATACCCTTTCAGAGGTATTATCTAGATTGCCTGAATTAAGAGGCAAGCGCGATAGCTCTGGGGTTAGGAGAGATACAGAGCGTGCAAATGCTGTTAGAGCCATGTCTGATACTGCGTCACAGTATGCAGAACATGAGGACGGAGAGCTTCAGTCTGTGGGTGACATCTCTGACTCGGGGAAACCTGATTCAGCATTTTTCTAATTTTAAATTTAAGCTTGAGAACCTCCGTGTATTGCTTGGGGAGGTATTAGCTGCTCTGAATGACTGTAACACAGTTGCAATTCCAGGGAAATTGTGTAGGCTGGATAGATACTATGCGGTGCCGGTGTGTACTGACCTTTTTCCTATGCCTAAAAGGCTTACAGAAATTATTAGCAAGGAGTGGGATAGACCCGGTGTGCCCTTTTCCCCACCACTACACAGGACTTATGGCAGACGGTCCCTAAGGTGGAGGGAACAGTTTCTACTTTAGCAAAGCGTACCACTATCCCGGTTGAGGACACTTGTGCTTTTTCAGATCCAATGGATAAAAAATTGGAGGGTTACCTTAAGAAAATGTTTATTCAACAAGGTTTTATTTTACAGCCCCTTGCATGCATTGCGCCTGTCACTGCTGCAGCGGCATTCTGGTTTGAGGCACTGGAAGAGGCCATCCAGACAGCTCTATTGAATGAAATTATTGAAAAGCTTAGAACGCTTAAGCTAGCTAACTCATTTGTTTCTGATGCCATTGTTCATTTGACTAAACTAACGGCTACGAATTCCGGATTCGCCATCCAGGCGCGTAGGGCGCTATGGCTTAAATCCTGGTCAGCTGACGTGACTTCAAAGTCTAAATTACTCAACATTCCTTTCAAGGGGCAGACCTTATTCGGGCCTGGCTTGAAGGAAATTATTGCTGACATTACTGGAGGCAAGGGTCATACCCTTCCCCAGGACAGGGCCAAATCAAAGGCCAAACAGTCTAATTTTCGTGCCTTTCGAAATTTCAAGGCAGGAGCAGCATCAACTACCTCCGCTTCAAAACAAGAGGGAACTGTTGCTCATTCCAGACAGGCCTGGAAACCTAACCAGTCCTGGAACAAGGGCAAGCAGGCCATAAAGCCTGCTGCTGCCCCCAAGACAGCATGAAGGAACGGCCCCCTATCCGGAAACGGATCTAGTGGGGGGCAGACTTTCTCTCTTCGCCCAGGCGTGGGCAAGAGATGTTCAGGATCCCTGGGCGTTGGAGATCATATCTCAGGGATATCTTCTGGACTTCAAAGCTTCTCCTCCACAAGGGAGATTTCATCTTTCAAGATTATCATCAAACCAGATAAAGAAAGAGGCATTCCTAAGCTGTGTGCAAGACCTCCTAGTAATGGGTGTGATCCATCCAGTTCCGCGGACGGAACAAGGACAGGGATTTTATTCAAATCTGTTTGTGGTTCCCAAGAAAGAGGGAACCTTCAGACCAATCTTGGATCTAAAGATCTTAAACAAATTCCTCAGAGTTCCATCATTCAAAATGGAAACTATTCGGACCATCCTACCCATGATCAAAGTGGGTCAGTACATGACCACAGTGGACTTAAAGGATGCCTACCTTCACATACCGATTCACAAAGATCATCATCGGTTCCTAAGGTTTGCCTTTCTAGACAGGCATTACCAATTTGTAGCTCTTCCCTTCGGGTTGGCCACTGCCCCGAGAATTTTTACAAAGGTTCTGGGCTCACTTCTGGCGGTTCTAAGACCGCGAGGCATAGCGGTGGCTCCGTATCTAGACGACATCCTGATACAGGCGTCAAGCTTTCAAATTGCCAAGTCTCATACAGAGATATTTCTGGCATTTCTGAGGTCGCATGGGTGGAAAGTGAACGTGGAAAAGAGTTCTCTATCACCACTCACAAGAGTCTCCTTCCTAGGGACTCTTATAGATTCTGTAGAGATGAAAATTTACCTGACGGAGTCCAGGTTATCAAAACTTCTAAATGCTTGCCGTGTCCTTCATTCCATTCCACGCCCGTCAGTGGCTCAGTGCATGGAAGTAATCGGCTAAATGGTAGCGGCAATGGACATAGTGCCATTTGCCCGCCTGCATCTCAGACCGCTGCAATTATGCATGCTAAGTCAGTGGAATGGGGATTACTCAGATTTGTCCCCTCTACTAAATCTGGATCAAGAGACCAGAGATTCTCTTCTCTGGTGGCTTTCTCGGGTCCATCTGTCCAAGGGTATGACCTTTCGCAGGCCAGATTGGACGATTGTAACAACAGATGCCAGCCTTCTAGGTTGGGGGGCAGTCTGGAACTCCCTGAAGGCTCAGGGATCGTGGACTCAGGAGGAGAAACTCCTCCCAATAAATATTCTGGAGTTAAGAGCAATATTCAATGCTCTTCTGGCTTGGCCTCAGTTAGCAACTCTGAGGTTCATCAGATTTCAGTCGGACAACATCACGACTTTGGCTTACATCAACCATCAAGGGGGAACCAGGAGTTCCCTAGCGATGTTAGAAGTCTCAAAGATAATTCGCTGGGCAGAGTCTCACTCTTGCCACCTGTCAGCGATCCACATCCCAGGCGTAGAGAACTGGGAGGCGGATTTTCTAAGTCGTCAGACTTTTCATCCGGGGGAGTGGGAACTCCATCCGGAGGCGTTTGCTCAACTGGTCCATCATTGGGGCAAACCAGAACTGGATCTCATGGCGTCTCGCCAGAACGCCAAGCTTCCTTGTTACGGATCCAGGTCCAGGGACCCGGGAGCAACGCTGATAGATGCTCTAGCAGCTCCTTGGTTCTTCAACCTGGCCTATGTGTTTCCACCGTTTCCTCTGCTCCCTCGACAGATTGCCAAAATCAAACAGGAGAGAGCATCGGTGATTCTGATAGCGCCTGCGTGGCCACGCAGGACCTGGTATGCAGACCTAGTGGACATGTCATCTCTTCCACCATGGACTCTGCCTCTGAGGCAGGACCTTCTAATACAAGGTCCTTTCAATCATCCAAATCTAATTTCTCTGAGACTGACTGCATGGAGATTGAACGCTTGATTCTATCAAGGCGTGGCTTCTCCGAGTCAGTCATTGATACCTTAATACAGGCTCGGAAGCCTGTCACCAGAAAAATCTACCATAAGATATGGCGTAAATATCTTTATTGGTGTGAATCCAAGAGTTACTCATGGAGTAAGGTTAGGATTCCTAGGATATTGTCCTTTCTCCAAGAGGGTTTGGACAAAGGCTTATCAGCTAGTTCTTTAAAAGGACAGATCTCTGCTCTGTCTATTCTTTTGCACAAGCGTCTGGCAGAAGTTCCAGACATCCAGGCATTTTGTCAGGCTTTGGTTAGGATTAAGCCTGTGTTTAAAACTGTTGCTCCCCCGTGGAGCTTAAACTTGGTTCTTAAAGTTCTTCAGGGAGTTCCGTTTGAACCCCTTCATTCCATTGATATTAAACTTTTATCTTGGAAAGTTCTGTTTTTGATCGCTATTTCCTCGGCTCGAAGAGTCTCCGAGTTATCTGCCTTACATTGTGATTCTCCTTATCTGATTTTTCATTCAGACAAGGTAGTTCTGCGTACCAAACCTGGGTTTTTACCTAAGGTGGTTTCTAACAGGAATATTAATCAAGAGATTGTTGTTCCATCATTGTGTCCTAATCCTTCTTCAAAGAAGGAACGTCTTTTGCATAATCTGGAAGTAGTCCGTGCCTTGAAGTTTTTCTTACAGGCTAATAAAGATTTTCGTCAAACATCTGCCCTGTTTGTCGTTTACTCTGGACAGAGGAGAGGTCAAAAAGCTTCGACAACCTCTCTCTCCTTTTGGCTTCGGAGCATAATACGCTTAGCCTATGAGACCGCTGGACAGCAGCCCCCTGAAAGGATTACAGCTCATTCTACTAGAGCTGTGGCTTCCACCTGGGCCTTTAAAATTGAGGTCTCTGTTGAACAGATTTGCAAGGCTGCAACTTGGTCTTCGCTTCCCACCTTTTCAAAATTTTACAAATTTGACACTTTTGCTTCTTCGGAGGCTGTTTTTGGGAGAAAGGTTCTACAGGCAGTGGTTCCTTCCGTTTAAGTTCCTGCCTTGTCCCTCCCATCATCCGTGTACTTTAGCTTTGGTATTGGTATCCCACAAGTAATTGATGATCCGTGGACTGGATAAACTTAACAAGAGAAAACATAATTTATGCTTACCTGATAAATTTATTTCTCTTGTAGTGTATCCAGGCCACGGCCCGCCCTGTCCATTTAAGGCAGGTCTAAATTTTAATTAAACTACAGTCACCACTGCACCCTATGGTTTCTCCATTCTCGTCTTGTTTCGGTCGAATCACTGGATATGGCAGTGAGGGGAGGAGCTATATAGCAGCTCTGCTGTGGGTGATCCTCTTGCAACTTCCTGTTGGGAAGGAGAATATCCCACAAGTAATGGATGATCCGTGGACTGGATACACTACAAGAGAAATAAATTTATCAGGTAAGCATAAATTATGTTTTTACTTATATTTGCAATGAGTCAGGTCTGTGTGTATTTCCATTTACAGTCTAAACATTTTCAGTATAGGAATCATGTTTGGGAATTTTTTTAAAACTTTTTCTTACATGGGGTTCAGTCTTTTTCTAATTTGACTTTCATTTTTCTTTCATGTAATTGGCAAGAGTCCATGAGCTAGTGACGTATGGGATATACAATCCTACCAGGAGGGGCAAAGTTTCCCAAACCTACCCCTCACCACACCCACAATTTAGTTTTACAAACTTTGCCTCCTATGGAGGTGGTGAAGTAAGTTTGTGCTAAGATTTCTACGTTGATATGCGCTTCTCAGCATTTTGAAACCTGATTCCTCTCAGAGTACTGTGAATGTCAGAGGGATGTGAAGGGAGTATCACCTATTGAATGCAATGGTTTTCCTCACGGGGATCTATTTCATAGGTTCTCTGTTATCGGTCGTAGAGATTCATCTCCTACCTCCCTTTTCAGATCGAAGATATACTCTCATATTCCATTACCTCTACTGATAACTGTTTCATTACTGGTTTATGTGGATGGGTGTCTTCTGGTAAGTATGTTTTCATTACTTAAGACACTCTCAGCTTTGGTTTGGCACTTTATATATTTATATAAAGTTCTAAATATATGTATTGTACTTATATTTGCCATGATTTAGGTTTCAGTATATTTCCGTTTGCAGACTGCCAGTTTCATATCTGGGAAATGCATTTTTTAGGAAAATGTATTTCTTACCTGAGGTATAGTCTTTTCTTCTATAAGGTACGACGAGTCCACGGATTCAACCTTTACTTGTGGGATATTATCCTCCTTCTAACAGGAAGTGGCAAAGTGCACCACAGCAGAGCTGTCTATATAGCTCCTCCCTTAGCTCCACCCCCAGTCATTCTCTTTGCCTACTCTAAGTACTAGGAAGGGTAAAGTGAAAGAGGTGATAAAATGTTAGTTTTTATTTTCTTCAAGCAAGAGTTTTTTATTTTAAATGGTACCGGTGTGTACTATTTTCTCTCAGGCAGCAGATGGATGAAGACTTCTGCCTGAAGGCTAATGATCTTAGCATTTGTCACTAAGATCGAGAGCAGTTCCCACAGAATGGCTGAGGAGTACAAGAAACTTCAGTGTGAGGAACGTTTTTCATGCTATATAGTAGTGAGGTATGTTCAGTCATTTTTTTCTGGAGAGACTGTGGTATTTCAGAATTGGCTGACAGTATCCCCATGAGGGTAAGGGTAAGCAGTAATCCTAACAGAAGAGGGGTATTACTAAGCTTGCATATAGGGGCTGAGAAAAAATGGTTGACACTGAGTTTGAATGTTTGTGGGCAAACGTTTATTGACCTGGGAGTACTGATAACGTTTTTGGCAGTGAAGTTTTTTATACTTTATTAGAGGGTACACTTGGCTTCTGTTTCTAGGTTTGAGAACCCACATGGCTAGCTTGAGACCACTCTGGTGTGGTTCATTTGGGCTCAGAGACATCGAGTGAGATGGGCTGGGCCTATTTTCGCACCTCAGTTGCGCAGTTGTATTTGCAAGTCTAGCAGCAAGCTCCAACTCCGGTGGGCCCTTGTGGAAGTTTTGGGCAAATCGAAGCTTTAACCCTGTTGTTCCAGTTCCCTGAGGGCAGGTAGGCGCCACACCAGGGCTGTGGAAAGGTGCAGGGGGAGTTTTTTCAGGATTTAAACCTTTATTAATGATCCGTTTTTTTACATAAGGGTTAAGTGTTCCTTTCCTTGTGGGGCAAACTTAGCTGCTTAATTTGAATACTTATACAAAAAATTGGAAAGATTGGATTAATTTACAGCAGTTTTGCAGAACGTTTATGCTTTTTTTCTCTTAAAGGCGCAGTACTGTGTTTTAAAATTGTTATTTCTCTTGTAAGGTGTATCCAGTCCACGGATTCATCCATTACTTGTGGGATATTCTCCTTCCCAACAGGAAGCTGCAAGAGGATCACCCACAGCAGAGCTGTCTATATAGCTCCTCCCCTAACTGCCACCTCCCAGTCATTCTCTTGCAGTTCTCGACAAGGGAAGCAGCTAGAGAGATGTGGTGCATTAATGTAGTTTAGCTTCAATCAAAAGTTTATTTTCAAATGGTACCCTAGTTGTACTATTTTCTCCTCAGGCAGAAAGTTGAAGAAGAGTCTGCCTGTGGTCTTTGATGATCTTAGCAGGTTGTAACTAAGATCCATTGCTGTTCTCACACATAACTGAAGAGATGGGTAACTTCAGCTGGGGGAATAGCGTGCAGGGTCTCCTGCTCTGAGGTATGTGCAGTTTTAAATTGTTCTAGAGAAATGATATGCTAGAAAATGCTGACAATACCGGATTTATTTAAGGTAAGCCTGATTACTGTGATTTAATAACGACTGGTATCATGCTTGCTGTAAAGGGTAATATTGTTATTATTTACTCACATTACTGAATAGATATAATGTTTGCTTGAGGTGTATAAACGTTTATTTCATATTGGTGATAAAACTTTATTCTGGGGCCCAGTTTTTCCACATGGCTGACTAGATTTTGCCTAGGGATAGTTTTTTAAGGCCCTCTCACTGTGAGTACAGGTTGGGAGGGGCCTATTTTCCATTAGTGTTTGCAGCTTGAGACATCCAGCTTCCCTGATGGAGTCCCCTGAACATATAGGACCTCTCTAAGGGGTTTTTTTGCCTTCCAAAGTCGTTGTATGGGCAGGTAGGGCCACAGTAGCGCTGTGGCAGTTTGTTGTGACTGTTTAAAAACGTTTATATTGCTTTTTTGATCCGGTTTTGAAACTAAGGGGTTAATCATCCATTTGCAAGTGGGTGCAATGCTCTTTCAGCCTATTATACACACTGTAAAAATTTTGTAAGATTTACTGCTTTTTTCACTGTTTTAGCTGTTTCTGTGATTGTTTTTTTCTCTTAAAGGCACAGTACTGTTTTTATTTTTTGCTTGTTCACAGTTATTAAAGTGTTTTCCAAGCTTGCTGGTCTCATTACTAGTCTGTTTAAGCATGTCTGACATAGAGGAAACTCATTGTTCATTATGTTTAGAAGCCATTGTGGAACCCCCTCTTAGAATGTGTACCAAATGCACTAATTTTACTATAGATTACAAAGACCATATTCTGGCTTTAAAAATTTTTATCACCAGAAGAAATTGACAAGGAGGAAGTTATGCCGTCTAACTCTCCCCACGTGTCAGATCCTATTAATCCCGCTCAGGGGACGCCAAGTACATCTAGCGCGCCCATTGCGTATACCTTGCAAGACATGGCGGCAGTTATGAATCATACCCTTACAGAGGTATTATCTAAACTGCCAGGATTGCAAGGAAAGCGAGACAGCTCTGGGACTAGAATAAATACAGAGCTCTCTGACGCTTTAGTAGCTATCTCTGATACACCCTCACAATATAATGAAGCTGAAGCAGGGGAGCTTCAATCTGTGGGTGATTTTTCTGATTCAGGGAAGATACTTCAATCTGATTCTGATAAGACTACATTTAAATTTAAGCTTGAACACCTCCGCGTATTGCTCAGGGAGGTTTTAGCAACTCTGGACGACTGTGACACTATTGTAGTCCCAGAGAAATTATGTAGATTGGATAAATACTATGCAGTACCTACTTACACTGATGTTTTTCCAATCCCTAAAAGGTTTTCTGAAATTATTACTAATGAATGGGATAGACCAGGTGTACCATTCTCTCCCCCTCCTGTTTTTAAAAAGATGTTTCCTATAGACGCCGCTACACGGGAGTTATGGCAGACGGTCCCTAAGGTGGAGGGAGCAGTTTCTACTCTAGCTAAGCGTACCACTATCCCTGTCGAGGACAGTTGTGCTTTTCTAGATCCAATGGATAAAAAATTAGAGGGTTACCTTAAGAAAATTTTTATTCAACAAGGTTTTATTCTTCAGCCTCTTGCATGCATTGCCCCAGTCACTGCTGCCGCGCCTTTCTGGTTTGAGTCCCTAGAGGAGGCTCTACAGGTTGAAACCCCGTTGGAAGATATTATTGACAAGCTTAGGGCCCTTAAGCTAGCCAATTCATTTGTTTCTGACGCCGTTGTTCATTTAACTAAGCTAACGGCTAAAAATTCAGGTTTTGCTATTCAGGCGCGTAGGGCACTATGGCTTAAATCCTGGTCAGCTGATGTGACTTCAAAGTCTAAACTTCTCAACATTCCCTTCAAAGGACAGATCCTATTCGGTCCTGGACTGAAGGAGATCATTTCTGACATCACTGGAGGAAAAGGTCACGCCCTTCCTCAAGACAGGTCCAACAAATTAAGGACCAAACAGTCTAGTTTTCGGCCTTTTCGAAACTTCAAGAGTGGCGCAGCTTCAACTTCCTCTAACACAAAACAAGAGGGAACTTTTGCCCAGTCTAAGCCGGTCTGGAGACCTAACCAGGCTTGGAACAAGGGGAAACAGGCCAAGAAGCCTGCTGCTGCCTCTAAGACAGCATTAATGGAGCAGCCCCCGATCCGGAAATGGATCTAGTAGGGGGCAGACTCTCTCTCTTCGCCCAGGCTTGGGCAAGAGATGTCCAGGATCCCTGGGCATTGGAAATTGTGTCCAAGGGTTATCTTCTGGAATTCAAAACCTCTCCCCCAAAAGCGAGATTTCTTCTCTCACTTTTATCTGCAAACCAGATAAAGAGAGAAGCATTCTTACATTGTGTTCAAGACCTCCTAGTTATGGGAGTGATCCACCCAGTTCTGCAGGAGGAACAGGGACAGGGCTTTTATTCAAATCAGTTTGTTGTTCCCAAGAAAGAGGGAACATTCAGACCAATCTTAGATCTCAAGATCTTAAACAAATTTCTCAGAGTCCCATCCTTCAAGATGGAGACTATTCGAACCATCCTTCCTATGATCCAGGAGGGTCAATACAGGCACTACCAGTTTGTGGCTCTTCCCTTCAGGTTGGCCACGGCACCAAGAATCTTTACAAAGGTTCTAGGGTCCCTTCTAGCGGGCGTAAGGCCGTGGGCTATAGCAGTAGCCCCTTACTCAGACAACATTCTGATACAGGCGTCGACTTTTCAAGTTGCCAGGTCTCACACGGACATTGTTCTGGCATTTCTGAGGTCGCATGGGTAGAAAGTGAACGAAGAAAAAATTTCTCTATCCCCTCTCACAAGAGTTTCCTTCCTAGGAACTCTGATAGATTCTGTAGAAATGAAGATTTACCTGACAGAGGCCAGGTTGTCAAAACTTCTAAATTCCTGCCGTGTTCTTTATTCTACTTCTCGCCCTTCAGTGGCTCAGTGTATGGAAGTAATCGGCTTAATGGTAGCGGCAATGGACATAGTGCCATTTGCCCGCCTACATCTAAGACCGCTGCAACTCTGCATGCTCAGTCAGTGGAATGGGGATTACACAGATTTGTCCCCTCTACTAAATCTGGATCAAGAGACCAGGGATTATCTTCTCTGGTGGTTATCTCGGGTCCATCTGTCCAAGGGTATGCCAGCCTTCTGGGCTGGGGTGCAGTCTGGAACTCCCTGAAGGCTCAGGGCTTTTGGACTCAGGAGGAGACACTCCTTCCGATAAACATTCTGGAACTAAGAGCGATATTCAATGCTCTTCAGGCTTGGCCTCAGCTAGCTGCGGTCAGGTTCATCAGATTTCAGTCGGACAACATCACTACTGTAGCTTACATCAACCATCAAGGGGGAACAAGGAGTTCCCTAGCAATGCTGGAGGTTTCAAAAATAATTCTATGGGCAGAGGTTCACTCCTGCCATCTATCAGCTTTCCATATCCCAGGAGTAGAGAACTGGGTGGCGGATTTTCTAAGTCGACAGACTTTTCATCCGGGGGAGTGGGAACTCCATCCGGAGGTGTTTGCACAGTTGATTCAACTTTGGGGCAGACCAGAACTGGATCTCATGGCGTCTCGTCAGAACGCCAAGCTTCCTTGTTATGGTTTCAGGTCCAGAGATCCCAAGGCAGCGCTGATAGATGCTCTAGCAGCGCCTTGGTCTTTCAACCTGGCTTATGTGTTTCCACCGTTTCCTCTGCTCCCTCGTCTGATTGCCAAGATCAAGCAGGAGAGAGCTTCGGTGATTTTGATAGCTCCTGCGTGGCCACGCAGGACTTGGTACGCAGATCTGGTGGACATGTCATCCTTTCCACCTTGGACTCTGCCGCTGAGGCAGGACCTTCTACTTCAAGGTCCCTTCAAACATCCAAATCTAATTTCTCTGCGTCTGACTGCTTGGAGATTGAACGCTTGATTTTGTGAAAACGTGGTTTTTCCGAGTCGGTCATTGATACCTTAATTCAGGCTCGAAAGCCTGTCACCAGGAAAAGCTATCGTAAGATATGGTGTAAATATCTTCATTGGTGTGTATCCAATGGTTACTCATGGAGTAAAGTCAGGATTCCCAGGATATTGTCTTTTCTCCAAGAAGGATTGGAGAAGGCATTGTCAGCTAGTTCCTTAAAGGGACAGATTTCTGCTCTGTTCTTTTGCACAAGCGTCTGGCGGATGTTCCAGACGTTCAGGCGTTTTGTCAGGCTTTAGTTAGAATCAAGCCTGTGTTTAAACCTGTTGCTCCGCCATGGAGTTTAAATTTAGTTCTTAAAGTTCTTCAAGGGGTTCCGTTTGAACCTCTGCATTCCATAGATATCAAGCTTTAATCTTGGAAAGTTCTGTTCTTGGTAACTATCTCTTCGGCTCGAAGAGTTTCAGAGTTATCTGCCTTGCAGTGTGATTCCCCTTATCTGATCTTCCATGCAGATAAGGTAGTTTTGCATACCAAACCTGGGTTTCTTCCTAAGGTGGTTTTCAATAAGAATGTCAATCAAGAGATTGTTGTTCCGTCACTGTGTCCTAATCCTTCTTCAAAGAAGGAATGTCTATTACACAATCTTGACGTGGTTTGTGCTTTAAAGTTTTATTTACAAGCTACTAAAGATTTTCGTCAAACATCTGCATTGTTTGTTGTCTACTCTGGACAGAGGAAAGGCCAAAAGGCTTCAGCAACTTCTCTTTCTTTTTGGTTAAGAAGTATAATCCGCTTAGTTTATGAGACTGCTGGCCAGCAGCCTCCTGTAAGAATTACAGCTCATTCCACTAGAGCGGTGGCTTCCACATGGGCCTTTAAAAATGAGGCTTCTGTTGAACAGATTTGTAAGGTGGCGACTTGGTCTTCGCTTCATACTTTTTCTAAATTCTACAAATTTGATACTTTTGCTTCTTCGGAGGCTATTTTTGGGAGAAAGGTCTTACAGGCAGTGGTGCCTTCCGTTTAAGCGCCTGCCTTGTCCCTCCCTTCATCCGTGTCCTATAGCTTTGGTATTTGTATCCCACAAGTAATTGATGAATACGTGGACTGGATACACCTTACAAGAGAAAACAAAATGTATGCTTACCTGATAAATTTATTTCTCTTGTGGTGTATCCAGTCCACAGCCCGCCCTGTCATTTTAAGGCAGGTGTTTTTTAATTTTTAAACTACAGTCACCACTGCACCCTATAGTTTCTCCTTTCTCTTGCTTGTCTTCGGTCGAATGACTGGGAGGTGGCAGTTAGGGGAGGAGCTATATAGACAGCTCTGCTGTGGGTGATCCTCTTGCAGCTTCCTGTTGGGAAGGAGAATATCCCAAAAGTAATGGATGAATCCGTGGACTGGATACACCACAAGAGAAATAAATTTATCAGGTAAGCATAAATTTTGTTTTATGCTTACCTGATCAATTTGTTTATTTCATGTAGGTGATAATCCACGATACCCCACCCTGTTTTTTTCTGGGTTGTTTTTTTTTTTTCATTTTTTGCACACATCTTTTTTCCCTGCTTCTATTTTGTTGGCTCTTATTACTTTACCTTCCTGCTTGTGCTTGGCTGTATGTTAGACTGAGGTACAGGTGAGGTGGTTTTATAGAGTTCTTATGGTTTGGGAATCTTTTCCTCCTCCTAGTGGTAGGGAAGAGTAATTCCAAGGAGTAATGTATTGTGGACTCTCAATAAAAGAAATTAATTTATCAAGTAAGCATAAATTATGTTATCTATATATCTTGTTGAATAGGCACTGTTGCAACTGTTTACATACTGTAATATGTGTGAAAATTTCTGCTATACCGATTTGTCTGAACCTAATTTATTTGGTAAGTATAGTCCTTACAAAATTGTTTTACTCTTGTTTATTTTGTCATTTTTGATTTGTATGTATTATCAAAAAACTCAAATAAAAATTATAATAAAAAAAAGAAAAACCTTGATTTGCAAGGGAATTCACAGACCTAGTGGATCTTGTGGTAATTATTTATAGGGCAAACAGGCCTTATTGTTTTACTAATCCCTATACAGATACAAATCCCCAAATCCAGAATTCCAAAATCCATATTGTGAAATCCAAACTTATTAATATTTAAAGAAAATATATATATATATCAAAATGACTATTACTAAATCACAATCGTCTATGTCTGTGTCTTTTCTTTGGGTTTGGGTTTTAAAATACACAATAGTCTATATTTCTTTAAACCGCAAATTGCATCATTCTGATTACAGTACTGTACTATCTTTCTGATAGTACTATGTATTATAAATGATATACCTTTAGATTACATGTGTAAACTGTATAATGACATCTAAATGTTGCCTAAATGACATAAGATATTGTTATCTACACTTGGTTCCATCCCCTCTCCAAACTTTCCAAATTTTACAGATGATAAAATATATTTTATTCCAAAATCCAAACCTTTTCTGGTCCCAAGCAGTTTGGATAAAGATTAGTCAAGCTTCTATTAATTTACACACTATATCAGTGGTTTGAGGCTAACAATCCAGGGCCTTTGTTATTATTTAACCATATGATTGCTAAGCACTTTCCCACCTGGGTGCTAAGCTGTTCAAATTTATTTATTTTTTACTTTATTTTTTTTTTTACTTTTTTTCCACACTGTTTGAAAGGTTAGGCAATTAACTTTCCAACGTTGGGTCTTGGGAGTCTGTAGCTGCTTAGATGCCTTAGATACAGGCTTCTAAGCAACATGCCCCCTTTTCCTGATCTTAACATTGTTAAGTTTAAATAAACTTGCTTGGTGACGTCATTGCGTGTGACATCACCACGCATAGCGTAAAGCCCCGGCGATGCCTGTCACTATACAGGCCCAATCGCCAGTGTAGGAGCGGGTGGGAGCCCCCAGATCTCCCTTAAGGTGGGAGAGTGCTAGCGATGGCTCTAAACCGTTGTTAGCACCTGAGTGGGAAAATCTGCGATGGCTAAAAGCCGTCGTTAGCACTCAAAGGGTTAATAAGAGCAATACTGGAACCAGGTTTTTTTGTAATTATATATTTTAGCAGTTCAGGATCTGTGCCTCTTAACTCCTATACAAAGCATTTCTGATCCTGTTCAAATAAAGACTAGTGTTAAATTCATGTTTACACATCCTCCATCTCCATTTGTTTGACGCAGCTTCTTTAATGGCTATCAGTAGCTCCTGACTATACATAGCACACTGCCCACTGAAACAGATGAATGAGCTCTCGGAATAATGGTTCACTTTAATAATCCTGCTAGGGATTGGCCTAAGCGCCAGATGAAAACCTCTGTGCCTGGGGGCGGGTGACTCCTAGCTGTTACCCAAAAAAGAATAGAGTGAGAAAAAGGTGGGGGGCCCAGGCGCCTACCCTAAGGAGGCTAAGGTCTAAGAAACCAGAAAATCGCTTAAAAACTAATTTAATAAAAGTGATTCCTCACAAATAACACTTAAAAACAATGTATGAATACACTTCAATAAAAAACAGTAAATATAATAACACAATAGATATAATAACACAATAGATGTACTTCATGGATCCATGAGTGAGGGATAAAAGCATAAACAAATGGATGATAAAGACAGAGGGTACAAATAGACAGAAAATAAAATCAGTAGGATTATAAAAACAATAGTGGCAGTCCTGACTAATCTATAATTGGACATAGATAATGTAGAGAAAGAAAAAAGTGTCAAAAGTCCACAAAAAATCCAAAAAGTTGAAAGTGGTACAAACAGCTGGGTGATAGTGAAATCCAGTGATGTGATAATAAAGTACAAGTCCAAATAAAAAAGTAAAGTACAAGTCCAAATAAAAATTAAATAGAGTTCAAATCCAAATAAAAATAGTTGAAATCCAAATATGTGACAAAAGGTGTGGAAAACAAAGTAAATGGCAATCAAAAAAGACGAAAAAAAGACTTTGATAAAGGCCTAGCACGGGCCGAAACGCGTAGACCAGCACTGGTAAGCCTTATTCCATTATTGCCAATTTTAAAGGACATTCTACACTATATTTGTTTTGTTCTTTTTTCCATAGGTGGATCGTTTGCTACTTTTTTATTTTTTCACTTTGGACCCCTTTTTTAGTATGTTGGCACTGTGATTGAAGATTGTTGATTTATTACCACGTTTTTTGATTGCCATTTACTTCGCTTTTTTGATTGCCATTTAATTCGTCTTTTTTGATTGCCATTTACTTCGTTTTCCACACCTTTTGTCACATATTTGGATTTCAACTATTTTTATTTGGATTTGAACTCTATTTAATTTTTATTTGGACTTGTACTTTACTTTTTTATTTGGACTTGTACTTTATTATCACATCACTGGATTTCACTATCACCCAGCTGTTTGTACCACTTTCAACTTTTTGGATTTTTTGTGGACTTTTGACACTTTTTTCTTTCTCTACATTATCTATGTCCAATTATTGATTATTCAGGACTGCCACTATTGTTTTTATAATCCTACTGATTTTATTTTCTGTCTATTTGTACCCTCTGTCTTTATCATCCATTTGTTTATGCTTTTATCCCTCACTCATGGATCCATGAAGTACATCTATTGTGCTATTATATTTATTGTGTTATTATATTTACTGTTTTTTAATGAAGTGTATTCATACATTGTTTTTAAGTGTTATTTGTGAGGAATCACTTTTATTAAATTCGTTTTTAAGCGATTTTCTGGTTTCTTAGACCTTAGCCTCCTTAGGGTAGGCGCCTGGGCCCCCCACCTTTTTCTCACTTTAAGAATCCATCAGAGCAAGAGAGATCTTATTTCCTTCTTAATGGGAGGAGAGTCCACTGCTTCATTCATTACTTGTAGGAAATAAGAACCTGGCCACCAGGAGGAGGCAAAGACACCCCAGCCAAAGGCTTAAATACCTCCCCCGCTCCCTTCACCCCCCAGTTATTCTTTGCCTTTTCGTCACAGGAGGTTGGCAGAGAAGTGTCAGAAGATTCAGACTTGTCTCTTATGAAGGGTAGTACTCTTCGAAATGGGACTGGAATTTTAAGTAGTCCTGTCAGCCTCTCAGTGAGAGCATGGATGAAAGTTAGTCCGGAGATGCAGAGAGTGTTGTCTCTGCAAAACCATCCCGACTCATGTTAACAGCTCCTGGGCAATCAGCGTTGACGAGTTTCGCTGCCTGCCATTATTCACTCAAGTCCATGTCAGGAGCGATGCTACTAACCTGTCACACCGGAAGGGCCGTGTTCCTGTTCCACAGAATAGATTCTGGTAAGATCATTTCATTTTTACACATTTGATAACGCAAGAAGACAGGGTCACAGTGTGTCTCCTTTTACTTGTATAGAATCAAGGGTTAATATCCCAGGAAAGGGGGTTATTGAAAAGGGGGGATTTAT
Source organism: Bombina bombina (assembly GCF_027579735.1). NCBI lineage: Eukaryota > Metazoa > Chordata > Amphibia > Anura > Bombinatoridae > Bombina > Bombina bombina. Next base: position 573,333,942 of record NC_069499.1, read on the forward strand.
GCATAATATCTTTATTGTGTTAATGCTATGTCATTTATAAGATGAGGCGCTAACAATGTGTGAACAGTCAGGTGAAGATAGGCGCTGCCTTTTTTGGCGCGTTTCTCTATAGTGCAGGGGCTGTCCTGCATGGCACTCCATGTGACCTGGTGTGTCCTCTTCAACTTCCTCTTTCCTGATCGGCATTTGCGGGAGACAAAACGGTTTATCCGTGGTCCGGGTCATAGGAGGTGGTGAGTGCCCCGGCCATTGGTGTATAAAGTTGCCATTTAGTCTATCACAGTCCGCTAAAGGCGCAAGCTATGGAGGACTCTGATATGTTGGAGGATGCTCCCTATTTAATTAAATCTAATACCTGTGTTTATTGTGAGTAGGTTCAGGTTGATCCGCCTGCTCAACTGTGTTCCACATGCTTTGATAAGATTGCAATATCTAAAAAGAATAAGATATTGAGTACTACTGAGCTGTCCACTTCTGAGGGTTCTCCGTCCCGCGAGGTGCGTTCCCAACATTCATCTCCGATTACACATGTAGCTCCCCAAGGTTCGGCTAATCCTCCGGCAGGAGGGGCCTCGTGGCCGCCAGATTTCACTGCCCAGTTGCAAGAGGCGGTTTCTGCGGCCTTTCATGCCATACCACGCCCTGTGAAGCGCAAGCGAAGGGAAAGACATAGCCTTCCGTCCCAGGGGTTGTCTACTCCGTTCGATGTCTCTGAGAGAGTCGGAGGGCGCTCTCTCTGTGACGGAATCTTTATCTTCTAGACCTCCGGCTACGGAGGAGCCAGATTTTAAGTTTAAGATGGAGCATTTGCGCTTTTTACTGAAAGAAGTGCTTGCTGCTTTGGAGGTTCCAGAAACCAAATCTTCCGGAAGAACCTTCGATCCCTAAGCTAGATAGGGTTTACGAGGACAGGGTGGTGTGTCAGACCTTTCCGGTTCCCGTGAAGACGACTACGATTATTAAGAATAAGTTGGAAAAACTGGGCTCGTCCTTTTCTCCCTCTTTTAAAAAGCTGTTCCCCGTTCCAGACTCTTAGCTTGAGCTATGGGGGGCAATTCTTAAAGTAGATAAAGCTATCTCCACGCTCGCTAAGCGTACAACTATTCCCCTTGAGGATAGTTTGTTGTTCAAGGAGCCCATAGATAAAAAGTTAGAATCCATGTTGAGAAAGATGTTCCAACTCACATGGTTTGTTTTCCAACCGGCAGCGGTAATCGATGCAGTGTCTGGAGCGGCTACCTATTAGTGCGATGCTCTGTCAGCTATGGTCGAGGTGGAGACTCCCCTCGAGGAGATACAGGAAAAGCCTTAAAGGTAGCTAATTCTTTTATCTGTGATGCAAACATGCAGGTTATTCACTTGAATGCCAAGACAACAGGTTTCTCTGTTCTAGCCCTCAGGGCCCTATGGTTAAAGTTGTGGTCTGCTGACATGACTTCCAAGTCTAGATTGCTATCCCTGCCGTTTCAGGGTAAAGTTCTTTTTGGACCAGGCCCGGACTCTGTTATATCCACGGTTGTTTTGCCTAATAAAATGCATACATTAATACATATGCTAAAAGCAATAATTGAACTTTTTGCTATTTTTAATAGGAATGTAACAACATTTTATATAAAAATAAAATAAATCACTACAACACCAGATCATGCATCATATATGTTCTACTTTGGCTGGGGATTCCCGTTAACTTCAGCCCGAACGATATAGAAGATCTTGGAGTTTCAATATTATTTCCAAGCAGGACGTCTCTGTCCTTGGAATGAGAAGTCCAAAGAAAAGAAAGTCCCAGCTCCTCTATATATACTGTTAATTATAGTTCTTACATTAGTTTTTTGCAAAAAAGTTTATGAAACTGCCTATGTGTCTCTTAACAACTTGTCCAGATGTATCCGGTCCAACAAATGTCTCAACCACGGATGAGTCATTTGTTCTTTTAGAATACATATGGTTTTGTTCAGCATTTATTCAATCAAAACAAGTTATATATAAGCTTCAAGTCTATGCCATGTCAGCAACTCAGGATATCTTTATTCTATATAGATTCATATAGACCAAGAAGACTGGTTCACTCTATATGGCGTGCCATATCACATTTGTATCTCAACGGTCACGAGAGGCAAGGGTGCTTTCCTTCCGCAGGATAAGAAGAATAAGCCTAAGGGCTTGTTAGGTGTTGTTTTCAGAGGGGGAGTGTCAGTCAGGACTTGGGCCCACCGTACAACCTGGAGATGAATAGATTATTTGATAAGGATGTCCAGAGAACAGTAATTCAGACCACGCAGCAATGATCTAAAACTATTCTGTTTATTGAAAGATACAAACCATGTCTTATAGGCGACAGATACAGCATATGGGGTTAACATGATGACACGTTATGGCCGCGTCATTTTACCCAGTTTTACACAGTGTTTGTCAGGAAAAATACTAGCTCATAAACAATATTTCTATAGTTATAATAAGGAGTGCATCTAGGATGAAAACAAGATTATTTGAGCATCTTATAGAGATAGTACCCTCCAGGCGTTGCGCCATGAACATCTACAAGGTCAACTAGCTTTGCAGAGAATAATAACAAACATGTATTTCTCACTACAGAATAAACCACTATAATAAAGGTTATTCAGACAAGATGGATGCCAAAGACAAAATGACAGCCAAGAACAAGATGGCGCTAGTCATGCTAACAATTCCTAACATACCACTCTTTTATTCTAACAGAATAACATAAAAATAGAAAGGCGCAGAAAATTAGTAAAGCCTTTAACAACAGTATAAACCGAATACTACGGTAACGTGAATCTATGTGAGAATACTATAGAGAAAAGATATTCACATGTAGTGGTATAATTCTATAGGCTAATAGGGCACAATTTGTCACTGCACATAGGTGCGGCCTCTCCAATACTCTCCGTCTACCTCCCAGCATCCTCAAACTACTGGTCTACCTGCACAAATAGCCAACCAGCCCCCTATCTACCCCCAAACAACACTGCATCTTTTATTTCTCCACCTGCATTGCTACCACTCCCCAATATGTCCAACAGTTCCTTGCTCTGTACCCTCTCCACAGTGAAGCATGACATGGGAACAGCACAAATGTCTCTAGGTGGCCTCTGATCACTTTAAGAACAGTCTTTGTCATCTTAGAGCGCTCCACCTTCCTCAGACACTTTGCTTCAATACAGTTCATTTGCCGTAGGGGTGCTTATCCAATGTTCTTCCGCAGGTAGATGCTGGAAGTCTGATGGTTTGTTCATGGGGTAGACAAGGTAGCCAGTGGATCCCCATAGCAAGCAGACACTCGAGTCAGAAATAGTCTAAGAAGGAAACAAAACAGCACAAGATGAGTACACAACCCGATACAATTATGTCCAAATAAAACTTCTTTCATCTTTTTTCGTATGCATCACAATTCCTTTAGCTTAACTTATCCTATGTCCTTTAAAACCAAGAAAAACATTGTAGATATATAGTACAAACTAAATACATTGATACTTTTACAGAGAATAATTCACAACCTCTCTACACAATTTAAATGATACTTCATGAATACTAAGCAAGTGAAAACTTCTAGACTTCATCAAGAAGCTGAATGGCTATGCTAAAACTTATGCTAAGGCCTGCCCTGTAACAAAAATGAAAAAATAAAACGGTCAATTAAAATATTTTCTTAAAAAATGAATCTCTTCACACTGTCACTTGGAACTACTAAACATAAAAGAACCTAGTGTTGCTTAATTCTGCAAAGCTATTATCTGTAATGTTTATAATTCTCCATTTAAAACTACAAAATCTCTTAAAGGTAAACACATCCTTATGGTAAGATAATTCCTTTCTTTGATAGACATCTGGAATTACAGAATTCAAATTGCAGATACCATACCAATTAATAAAAGGGAAAAATACATTTGCTTTCATAACACAGCTCCAATAAGAGCCATGGTAGGTAGAAAATGTACTATCAATATAACTATAATTATGCTACTCCCTAAACAAATATCTCTCTGTATAATTAATATAAACTTCTAGCTGAGACATGTCCTCATTGCGTTCCATAGGGTGGAGGGTCTAAAATATTCTGATATATTACAGCATTTTCTTTAAACTATAAATGTGCAATCTCAGTGGGCCATTCAATAGGTTATAATATTGCAAGGTTTAGAGTTTTACTTATCTAGAGGGTTATTTTATTTAAGTACATCAACTCCAATGTGTACTAATACAAATAAGGCATACTTTTCTGCAGACAATACTATATGACTTCTTATAACTAATATGATCAACAAAAGTAACACAAAGACAAGAGCATACAAAACAAGAAATATAAGTAAACAAGTTAAAACAATACTCCCCTAATTTAATTGGTTGACTCTGTAACAGCATAACAGGTCCTCAATATCAACCGGCAAGGCACAGTCCAGAGAAGGATAGTCTTTATGTTTTGAAGACACACATCATAGGAAACAGTCATAGATTACCCAGAGTCCAGTTCTGGGGCTGGTACCAGCATACAAAGCAAAGAATGGATCCAAAGATAGTACAGCAACTTTTACTGCAGTATGGTGGTTAAAACAAGCTTGACAAAAGGTCTTTTATCTTCATTTTTTCTTTCTTTAAAAGGTTTACTTGCATTCAATCTTCAATCTTTTGAAGAGTGCACTATGGAATTTTATCTGTACAGATGTTACCTAAATATGAAAAACTCAAAAATAATTCAGTTAGTGTCTTTAATCTCTGGATACAGTTTCATGATCTCATCCTACAAATACAAATATTGTGTTAAGAACAAAATAGAAAAATAAAAACATTTTAGGTTCACTTTCTTGCTTAAAATAATAATCACCCAAATCACATAAAGATACTCATCAATACTCATCAATACTTCCCCCTTGTTTGCGTGGAACATCCCATGTGTCACGCAAACACAAGATAACACGAAACTAAAAGACAAATCATACACTCCACTCATGCCGGTAGTATACTATTCTTAACAGCAGGCAAAATCAAATACACCTCACTATTCAATATTCCATTCATACAGCACGCTTCCACATGCAGTCACGAAAGAGAAAAACATAACAATCTCTTGGAAAATATTTAAAACCAATTGTCCATTCCATAAAACAAAACATTATCAGCCGATACAAACTTTAAACAACCACAATTAACCTGAAATTCAACACATATACTTATACATTCACTGAAACACAGCACTCACAAAACACTACAAATAATTAAAATCCTATAACAATCATCTATACCCTGGTTCTGCAAATTTTACCATGCACAATACTATGAGATCAATAAACTCCAGTTGCATATTTACAAATAAAATCCCGAACCATAAATTTACAAAGGAACACACAAACACCTAAGTACCCTATTTTGGGAAAGATCAGATAATAATGGTACAGACACTATTCTATATATCCCCTGCCCGCATGCACCATACAAATCCACTGTTAAATAAATCAGGTGTGGCACAAATAATGTGTGAAAAGCTCTGGAATCCAATCTATACTTTTACATAACCAAAATTTTAAGAAATACACAATTATTTGATTTAACTTTGTTTTATAATTTGATTTTCACCATTTTGCAGCTCTCTAGCCAAATATAACATTTGCATATAACAAAAAATAAGCTTTCTACAAAAGAATAATAATTTACACGAATAGATTAAAAAGGATAGTTTGTGTAAAAAAATTCCCCTTTAAATTCTTCCCAATGGTCCACTGTCCTCACTTATAATAAAAAATGTATACTGATGTCCATTAAATAGCCTAAGCAAACACAGCCAGCATAAAAACACACTCACAGTGTGGTGCAGGCTAGTTAAAGGGACATTTTACCCCAAAAATTTTTTTTCAAAAAGATATCTATAACTGAAACTGCTGACATAGTTAAATATACTAGTGTTAGGTTTACAGTAAGTCTCATTTTCCTCTCTCTGTAAATATTTCTTTAAAATTTCAGATTTTATATCAGTTTGCCTGTATCCCTCTAAATATTTTCTCTCCTCTATTTTCCCTTTTCCGCTAGTCTCACAGATTGCAACACCAAGATTGCAGACAATTTATCAGTTCAGTTTACATTACAGAGAGAATTAAGTTACACTGCGTAAATGTCTGCTATCTAAACTGCAGATTTAAAAAGAATATATACAAGGAAAGGTCTCAAAAAATATATTTTGCAAACTGCTAATACAGTGCTATTGCTGCTCATGAACTCCTTTCATATGAGTGAACTGGTCCTTTAAATAATAAAATGACAATTTTCCATTGCTCTGTCTAAGCACTGAGCTCCGGTTTTACAGACAAATATAAGATAAGGAACACAATAAAATATACTTATTATCTGAAATTCAACCTATTGCAATAACTGTGTCTTGAAAGCACAAAACTAGCTACTTAATATATACACAAATAAACTTGCAAATACAATTTCTCCTATATATTTTAAACTATTCAGCTTGTATCACCAGTCATTGAAAATACATTAATATCAAAACTATGTTACAGTGTACTGTCCCTTTAAGGACTAACCATTTATCATGTAAATTACATATGTATACCCGAGCCATGATTTAGGAAACTTGTATTATTTACCACAAAAATTCTACTTCTTTACTGTATCATGACCTGCATATTTAAATGAGAGCCATCACCATATAAATAACACACATTTCTATTAAAACTTCTACTGCATTAATTTACTTGCAACAGAAACTGACCCAAATACTTTTTGATACATTTTAATGATATACAGCCTATAACCTTATTCTATCTTTTCCACTAACTCCTTGCACAAATCTTGCAAATACAACATACTTGAATCAACCTGTTAATCTGTTTTCATTTACCCGAACATGACCGCAAGTCACTCAATCACCCGCACATTGACAAATCCCTTAATTAGTTCACTTGCAAAAACAATATATTGATATGCCGCAAGTTTTTTTTTTTTTTTTTTATTTGTTCACAACAATTATCACTTAAAACTAAAAACTGCTATTAATAACACACATACTTAAAAACATGCTGTTGACTTTAAAATACAGTTATAAAAATAACACTACAAAAAACCTCATTATATTTGCTTTCTTAGCTAAGAAACTAGCCTTAATAATTACCATACAGAAAGAAAAATGCACCAAGGTAATTTTTACAGCGATATATACACACACACACAAGCTCATATCTCATCTTGCATACCAGAAATTCACCCCCTACATTTATTCTTACACAATTTCAACATACATAAAACTCTTAGTAACACAGAATACACATTAACAGTCTCTTTCCTTCTCAATAAAACATATATTTCATAACATACCAAAGCCATATAAAAATACAATAAGATTAACTTTCCACCAAATTTAAAATGTATTTGAAAGTGCCCGAATCTGCAGGAAATGGCCATTTTCACAGCCGATTGAGACAATTTTCAAACAAAATAATATATTCCCTTTTTTTTTTTTTTAAAGTAAATCTTTTTCACGTAATACCAGACACAGTGAAAACCGACAGACCAATACAAACTACACATCAAATATACAAAATCTCCTTTTCATTACTGCAAACACACATACAACGGAGCTTCTGTAACAGTTTTTTTTTTTTTTGCTGACTCTACACAGCTGTGCTCACTGACAGTTTTTTCATCCCCCTCCCTTTCTGGAGTGGATATCTCTCTGCTTCTGTTAACCCCTTTGTAGACATTAAAAATGCAATAACCTACATATTTTCTAAGCACAGCACAGCAATTATATAGCAATAAAAAGCAAGCAAGCGAAAGCAAAATGCGGCATCAAATTCAAATCCAGTGATAGGTAACAGAAAAATCTACTATAGGACATGTATAAGGATACTTCAACACAGGTGAGACTCACTCACCCTAACACAATGATGCCAACTTGCCTGGGGGACTGATAACCTCCCGTCAAATGCATGCTAACTTTTATCTTGCGCGCTTCACCAGACAGGACTGCAATACCTGTATTATACTAGTACAGGACTATTAACCTGTCTAGAGGGATTATCACAAGTGCCGGCAGGACTAAGAACCTTTGCACAAACCCTGCTTTTTCTTTACTGCAGGAATCCCTTAACCCTTTATCATATATAACCAACACCTATTACAAAAATAAAACCAACTAAATTTAGGTTCAGATTCACAGAGGGAAAGTAGAGTAAAAAACACTCATCTTCCCCTTTTTTTTTTTTTTTTCTCTCCTTTTTTCCCGACCCTTCGTATCACTATTTTTGTATGGATAAATTTATTACTTCACCATCCCTCACAACTAAACACAATCCAGGCATGGCAGCTAGACAGAAGGATCGAAAAAATAAAACTCTCACAGAGAGCCCAACTGAATCACAAATAGAAAACACCGTAAAAACTCAAAATACCATGACTTCACTAGATACACAAGCTCTAGTTGCTAGCATAATGGAAGCTATAAACCCCAAATTTGATATATTGAAAACTGAGATTAAACAAGACATTTTAACTCTTTCAACAGAGGTAAAACAATTTGCTAGAAGGTTGCAGGAGGTTGAACAACGAATCTCAGATATTGAAGATGTTACACATTTATACATTCCTAAAATAGAAACTAACCAAAATGAAATAGATAAATTACAGACTAAAATAGAGGAGCTGGAAAACAGGTCCAGAAGAAACAACCTCAGGGTTATAGGTTTCCCAGAAAATAAGCATGAAGAAGATCTAAATAAAGTTATGACCCAAATACTACCACAACTACTAAACATACCACCACCCCAGCAACCTTACATCATTGAGAGAGTCCACAGATTGGGGGAACCACGGGATATCTCAAACGAGCTTACTAAACCAAGACCAATAATAGCGAGATTCTTGAATTATCAAGATAAAATATCCTTTCTACAGCATTTTCGCAAAAAACAACCTATATACTATAACAATTCTAAAATTTTATTTTTTCAAGATTTCTCATTTGAAACCTCCACAAAAAGGAGAGAGTTATCCCCAATCTGTGGCAAGATGATAAATGCGGGATGGCAAGCTACAGTAATATACCCAGCTAGACTTAAACTCACTCTAGAAGGACAAACTTTTTTTTTTGACTCTGCAAAAGAAGCTGAAGCAAAATTTGCTGAACACAGACCCAAAAACCATTAAAAAAAAGAAAACACTACACATCTCAAACTTATCCCTTCTAGTGATTAAAATGGTTCAGACAGATGGATGTTTTAATTCTCTCCTGCTATTTCGGCTTTTTTGTGCTTTTCCTTTTTCTTCTTCTTTCCTCCCCCCACCCCCCTTTTTTTTTTTTTTTTTTTTCTTCTCACTTTTTGCCCCTACCTCTCTTACCCCGCGTTCCCTGACTTAATTGCTCACAAGTTAAGGATATATGAATACAAATATTAGATTCATTTCATGGAATGTTGGGGGTATTTCTTCCCCAATAAAACGAAAAACTATCATAAATCACCTTCGTAAACTAAATACAACCATAGCATTGATACAAGAGACACACTTAAGCGCAGAAGAATCAATTAAATTAAAATCTTCATGGGTAGCAGAAGTCATCTTTTCTCCAACCCCCAATAGGAAAAAAGGTGTAGCGATTTTGTTGGGGAAAAAACTAACCTACGATAAAATATTAACTATACTTGACCCTGAAAGCAGGTTTATAATCTTAAAAATAAAAATAATAAATTCAATTTACACTATATGTAATTTGTATGCACCCAATGTAATTGATCAAGAATTTTGGAACTCTCTCCAGGCTCAAATCTTACAGGTGGCAGAAGGTCATATAATTTTAGCAGGAGACTTCAACATGGCTCCACGGTTCCCCATAGATAGACTAAGACAACGTCACTCACTCAAAAAAACAAAAAAAGATAATCTTGAAGAAAAATTATTTAATTCCATTTCTCATAATTTAGCAGTTAGAGATATCTGGAGAATGCAACATCCGGATGATAAAAACTACACATGCTACTCTAGGGCGTTTAAATCACTCTCCCGAATTGATCTCATACTGACTAGTGAGAGCTTATACAAAATCGGAGCAAAAGCTTCAATTTCTGAAATATGTATTTCAGACCATGCTCCTATAATGCTAGATATTCCAAGTAAAAATATTCATACAAGATCGACACGCTTTTTTTACCCAAACTATCTAAACTCAAACCCCAAATTTAATAACTGGTTGAAAACTAAAGTTGAGAAGTACTTTCAATTTAATATTGGCTCGGTGTCAAATTTTGCAATAATATGGGAAACTACAAAGGCGGTGATAAGGGGTGATATAATCGCATACGTAGCTAAATTTAAAAAAGGTCTGAGACAAAGAGAAAGAGAAGTGATAGCAGCCGTAACTAATGCCTATAACAGATACTTAAATATTTCTTCAAATGACAATTGGAGAAGGTACTTAAAGGCAAAAAATGAACGTGACACATTCTTAATTTCCAGTACCTCCCATGCTGATTTAAAATACCAGGCAAATTTATTTAAATACGGCAATAAATCAGGTAGACTACTCTCTAAACTTGTAAAAAACTGTAAACAGACCTCAATAATTAACGCTATACAAGAAAATAGTAAACTAATTACATCACATGAAGAAATCTCTAACTCCTTTTATCACTACTATAAAACAATTTACTCATTGCCCTCCATGGTTGATATTCCACATGAGAGGTTCTGGGAGGATATTGTGATACCCCACAATAGCAATGAATTTAATCTTAAATTAAACTCTGAGATCTTAGAGAGTGAAGTTAACCAAGCAATTCAAGCACTCAAATCCACAAAATCTCCAGGCCCAGATGCACTCCCAAATGAGTTATATAAAAAGTTAGCTCCCACTCTTGTTCCACATATGACAAAACTTTTTAATTCATATTACATAGATAACTTGGCAATCTCTTGTAATTTTGCGGCATCTCAAACTATCCTAATACTTAAACCAGGGAAAGACCCTAGTAAGAAAGAGTCATATAGACCTATTGCCCTCCTAAATTCGGATTATAAAATATTTATGGCCATTTTAGCCAAAAGATTACAAGAGGGACTAGCAGAAAGCATCCATAAAGATCAAGCTGGCTTTCTTTACAATCGTAATTCCTCAGCTAAGATAAGACAACTACTACTTATCACTGATTATTTTAAAAATCAAGCTGAACAACAGGGGATTGACCAATCCGACGCAGTAGTTATAGCCATAGACGTGGAAAAAGCGTTCGACAGAGTGAACCATGATCATATTCTGGATACGCTATTCCGATTTGGATTCAATAACAACTTCCCAAACTTAATTGAAAGACTATATGCTCAATCCCATACTAATGTAATAGTTAATGGGATAGAACAGAAAATGATTAAAATAGAGAGAGGGGCGCGACAGGGGTGCCCTCTTTCACCACTACTATTTGACTTGGCAATTATTCAAAATCTGAATTATTGTGGCTGAAAAAAACAAAGAGCTCCCTGGTAAAAACTCCTTTTAAGGAAGTCACAGAGGCATTCAGATATCTTGGGATTATGATATCGGCTGACCCACAAAACTGGTACTCGCTGAATGTCCCTCCATTCTATCACAAATCATTAATCATATGAAAAATTGGCAAAATCTACCTCTATCATTATCGGGTAGAATAGCACTGTTTAAGATGGTGCTTTTGCCCAAAATTTTATATATCATGCAAAACCTTCCTATCTTACTGAAATCCTATGACTTAAAGAAACTTAACACATTAATTTGTCAATTTATCTGGCAATCAAAGAAACCAAGAATAGCAACACGCAAGTTAGCTCTTTCGAAACAAGCTCTAGGTCTAGCCCTTCCTGACTTACGCACATACAATTTAGTTTTTCTTAGTCGCATTGTAGTTGATTGGATAACAGAATCTGACTACTTCACAGATAATACATTAGAAGCTAATATGGTATATCCTTTCTCCCCTATTACTTTAGTTCATATAGATCTTAAACTAATTCCAACCCAAGTAAAAGCTTTTAAATCAATCTATGTAATATTACAGGCTTGGAAAAAGATGGGGATACAGGCAGGTATAAATATAAACATTCCAAAGCTGCAGACGTTTATAGGGAATCCGGAATATCAAGAAGGAACACAATCAACTATATTAAAAAACTGGCAAAGGAAAGGTCTCCAGTATGTATCTCAATTTATTAATTCAACAACAGGGGTTATTCGTTCCTTTGAAGATTTGAAACAAGAATTTGCTCTCAGCAATAGAGATTTTTTTGCATTCTTACAGGCAAGACATTACGCTCAACATCTAATAAATACATTCCCAGGGAGATGGTCATGGGGTAAAATTGAAAGCTGGCCGATACTGGTCAAGGCAGGTCATCATTCTATCTCTACTTGGTACGCTTATTTAATATCACAGTTTGAAAGTTCCAACTTAGAAAATATAGCTCTTAAATGGTCAGAGAATATAGATCAAAAACTACATGTAACACGATCAATACAATTGCTCTTTCAAACCACAATTTCGGAGACCTAGAGAGAGGCCCATCTAAAATTAATCTATCAAACTTATTACACACCAAATAAAGGAACCAGATGGAAAAATAAAACCTTTAATAAATGTCCAAAATGTAGTCTCCCGGCTGCAAACTTGCTCCATGATTTGGGAATGCCCCAAAATAAAACAATATTGGAATAGAATAGAATTCTGGATGATTAATACCCTTAAAATATCTGTGGACAGACTCACTCCAAAAGATATCATATTTCTGATAGACTCAAAAAACCTCCGAAATGAAACTAAGATAATAAATTTAATTATTCTGGCTGCCAGATATCAAATATTCAAGAACTGGAAGAGTAAATTTTCCCCAACAATAACAGAAATTAAGAATTACTTAAAAAAACAACTAATAATTGAGCAAATGACTACAGACCTGAACTCAGAGAAGGAAATATGCAATTTCTTTAAAAAAATGGTCTAAATTTATTAGAATATTTCCACCTAGAGAAATTGATTATCTAATTTTTCCATTTAGAAACACTGAAATTGTGTTGTTGAATATCTGGTAAGATTGGGGGGGGACGTGGGGGAGTAGAGGGGGGCTAGAGAGAGAGGGGGCCTCCTCCTCCTTTTTTTTTTATTTTTTATTCTTTCTTCTTTTCCTCTCTTGATTATACTGTTGATATCCAATTGTGCCTCTGTATTATATTGGGAACTTTTGAAGTTAAAACTGAGGATTCCTTTAGATAATTATTATCCATGATATTTTGGGTTAGGGGTCTTCCCTATTATTATATAGATGGTTAAGGTCTTTGAATACAAGGAATGTTGTAATTCCTTGTAAACTGTCTATGTAAAATTATATATCGAATTATATTTTTTTTTTTCTGTTGTATTGTGTAAGAAAAACCAATAAAAGATAAAATTTCAAAAAAACACTCATCTACTTACCCAGTGCGTATCTCACTTCTGACACCAGAAACTGTTAAGTGTTGTTTTCAGAGGGGGAGTGTCAGTCAAGACTTGGGCCCACCGTACCACCTGGAGATGAATAGATTATTTGATAAGGACGTCCAGAGAACAGTAATTCAGACCATGCAGCAATTATCTAAAACTATTCTGTTTATTGAAAGATACAAAGCATGTCTTATAGGCGACAGATACTGCATATGGGGTTAACATGATGACACGTTATGGCCGCGTCATTTTAACCAGTTTTACACAGTGTTTGTCAGGAAAAATACTAGCTCATAAACAATATTTCTATAGTCATAATAAGGAGTGCATCTAGGATGAAAACAAGGTTATTTGAGCATCTTATAGCGATAGTACCCTCCAGGCGTTGCGCCAGGAACATCTACAAGGTCAACTAGCTTTGCAGAGAATAATAACAAACATGTATTTCTCACTACAGAATAAACCACTATAATAAAGGTTATTCAGACAAGATGGATGCCAAAGACAAAATGGCAGCCAAGAACAAGATGGCGTTAGTCATGCTAACAATTCCTAACAGGGCTCTACTTTTCGTCCCTTTTGTTTGGACAAGTCTCAACGCCAGCAGTCTGCTTCGAAGACTGAGCAGTCCAAGGGATCTTGGAAGCCAGCTCAATCTTGGAACAAGTCCAAGCAGGGCAAGAAACACGCCAAGACAAAGTCAACATGAAGGGGCGGCCCCCGATCCGTCCCTGGATCACGTAGGGTCAGACTATCTCTGTTCCCAGGGGCTTGGATGAGAAACATACAGGATTCTTGGGTTATGGAGGTTATCACCCAGGGTTACAGGATAGGGTTCAGGACTCATCCACCCAGGGGCAGATTCATCCTGTAAAACCTATCCTCAAATCCAGAGAAGAGAGACACCTTTCTAGAGTGCGTGAGGGATCTCTCATCTCTTGGAGTAATTTTTCCAGTACCTCTAGCAGAAAGGGGTCTAGGGTACTATTCAAAC